>NW_006794651.1:367952-384186 GCF_000442215.2 Lipotes vexillifer
AAAGAGTTTGCTCTTTCATCCATCCCCCTCCTTTTTTTTTTAACCATAGGCACTGCATCTTTTTCATGGTGTTTGGAGAAATATATAAGATTGAACTTGTTTATCTCATCAATAAACCCTTTTACACCCAAATTAGGTTCAAAATTGAAAAACTTAACTAGGGATGTTAATTTCTTAAACAAGCGCTTTCCCCCCCACCCTACTTGGGTATTGACACTAAATGACAGCTTGGGCTTCCTTGAAAGGGGGGTTTGTTCTATGTCGCTTTCTTTGTTTCTCAGGGCTCACTTTGGAATAATAAACCTTTGCACACACCAAAGAACAACAACAATAAGGTTGGTGAATATCTTCAAATTAGTGTTTTCATTTTCTTCACATATGTACAACATGGATGGACCTGGAGGGTATTGTGCATAGTGAAATGTCAGACAAAGACAAATACTCTATGTTATCACTTATATGTAGAATACAAAAAATAAACAAACAAATGAATACAACAAAGCAGAAGCCAACTCACGGGGTAGGAGATTAAGAGGTACAAACTACTGTGTATAAAATAAGCTACAAGGGTATATTGCACAGCACAAGGAAATATAGCCAATATTCTATAATAACTTTAAATGGAGTATAAGCTTTAAAAAGACTGAATCACTATGTTGTACACCTGAAACTAATAAAATATTGTAAGTCAAGTCTACTTCAATAAAAAAAAAAACAGCTCGGTGAGGAAGGGTGATGACATGCAGTCACTTCTTTCATACACGTTCTGCTTCATAATGATAACTACCAATGCTGTAATTTGCGCTCATGACATTTTACATATGTTTTGTGTAGGACTTTTCATTGGGAGGTGGAATCATTACTGTATTTCACAAGTAGAGAAAGGGAAGCTTTTAGTAAGTTGAGAACATTCTCCAGAGCCTTTCTGCCACAAGACACTGAATTTAATTACCTTTTAGTGAGAATTTAATATATGGAAAATGTAAGATTTTGATGTATTCCCTATACTTAAAGGACTTACAAGTAGTAGAGGAAACAAAACATGAATTAATAGTAATATGAAACAATAGATAATTAAATTTCAAATGGGTTGTACATTCATTATGTAAAACAATTCAAGAACAGTGCAAAACAGAAAGTAGTAAAATGAAAAATACACAGTGCAAGAAATAATTCTTAGAGGAGGATAGGAAAGAAAACTATGTACAAGTCCAGAGGTTTAAGGAAGAACTTCATGTTAGTTTTTCAGTTGAACTCTGAAGATACCTATGCATTTAATCATTTCCTCAGTCTTTGAATCTTTCTGTGCTGGATTCTAGTGCCACAAAGTCAAATAAGACTGTTAGCGTTCAAATCAAAACTCATTGCATTGCAAGACTTAGAAACCCATATAAATTAGTTTAGTTTCAAAGGTTTGCTATTGAATAATTCTGGGAAACCTGTTGGATTACCATGGTCAAGACTGCAGCTGGGCCTCCTGTAGTTCTAAGAGGGTAAATAGAAGTTAATCAAGAATGAGAGCAGCTACTCTCTTGATGATTCCTTTTCTGCGTCTATATGTTTGTCCTATCTGCATCATCCTGTCCTTTCTTAACCAGTCACTTTCTCTAATTCATGTACGGTCATCTTTGCCCATAACGTAACTTTGCACATTGCTTTGGTTTGCCGTGTTATGTTCTCAGGTCTGTATTTTTCTATGTCCCCTCAAGTGCCTAGCCATGACTGTTGCTAGTTTCTAGGTTTCTTAGATGGTATTTTAAGGACAAAAAAATTGAATTTTTACCCACTTTGCAGATGCATTGTCTGGATCTGAGTCAGGAGCTCGTTTCTGCTCCAGCCAAACAAAGATGGGTGGGGAGGATGGCGTGGCATGTATTGCCATAGAGAAGGCAAGTTCTGCAGAAGGGCATATGCACGAAGAGAAAATAAGGAAGCCTGTCTCTGTCTTCATGTTGCTTTTACAAATTTGTGAGGGGAAATTCAGAGCTGAGAACAATTTGTCAGGTCCAGTGCACCTACCAAGTGTTATGTAAAGAGCTGCACAATTTTAGGAAGTATGAGCACTCAGAGCAGAAGAAAATTTTAGACAAACAGTACTTTCTCCTCTCTACATCCTTACTTTATTACACACACACACACACACACACCACTACTCTGTTCACCCAGAGAACAACAAAAGCCTTGAGAGAATGTTGGAGTGAAGACCTGAAAACAAATGGCGGTTTCTTCTGATAGCATGATTATACTAAAACAAAAGCCTTTGGCCTTTACAGATTTCACACTGAACCAGCACATTCCCTTGCACTTGTGTTTTAGCGGTGGAACTAGTGAGCAGAGATATGGAGGTTAGAATGAGTACAGCAAGTGTGAGGATAATGTAAGGCTTGACCTCACTGGGGTAGAGTGAGTATTGATAATCATGGTGATTTTAAACAAAACATATTTTAAGAAGCAAGCATGGAAAAAACATTTGCAAAAATATGACAAGGAGCTGATATACTTAATAGTGAACTTCCAGGATGTGTTTTTCATAGGCATTACCTCACCAGAATATGTATAAGTATTATATGAACAATAGACTAATACTAAAATGCATTTGAGTATCTTTGGACTACATAAAGTTCAACAGATTAATTCACTCTGTGTCATCTGTGTCTTTCACACACCAATGTTTATTATTACTTTTCAAGTGAAAGTACAATTAGTAGCATTTTTAAATCATTTGACTGCAGTCCCCAACGTTTTATGTCAGATACACCTCCAATGAGAAGGTCAGTTAATAGTCTTAATAAATGTCAAATATATACACAGATATATAAACATATGAATGAAAGATTATGTACCCATAAAAGTAACCTAATGTTAAACCCCACTACTAAGAAGGAAGCAAATTTGAACAGCATGATTTTTTTAAACCAATTAACATACTTTTTGTTGCAGAGGGCAGAACATTTAGAGAGACCTCTCACAACTTCTGGATCTGAAAGCAATCTGGTGATTCCTATCAATAGCACTGAGAAAGGGCATATCATTTGATCTTGTAATTACATTCTAGGTGTCCCTCTTGAGGAAAGAACCAGAGAGTAAAAGAAAGTTTTTGAGTCAAGATCCTCATGTTAGCATTATTTATAAGACAAAAAATCTGAAGCAAGTACTTTTAGTTAGATTATGAAATAAATTACGGCATGTGTGTAAATATAATATTGTATAGTCACTAACATCATGGTTTTGAAGAATATTTAATCATCTGGACCAAGTCTCTTGGTATAAAATTAAGAAAAAAGTAGCCAATTGTGTGTTTAATTTTTTTTTTGTTTTCATCTCTTGACATTTTCCAAATCTTCTACTTTTGCATATTTATCAGAGAAAATATATAACAAGGTATGATACAGTTGTTAGCTCTGAAAATATTTAGGCTCCCTGTTTTTGACTTACAATTAAGGTGTGTTCCAAGGACTGTTACCACATTTAAAATGCTCTCTCCAAGCTAGTGGGAAGCAGCCACATAGCACAGGGAGATTAGCTCGGTGCTTTGTGACCACCTAGAGGGGTGGGATAGGGAGGGTGGGAGGGAGGGAGACGCAAGAGGGAAGAGATATGGGAACATGTGTATATGTATAACTGATTCACTTTGTTATGAAGCAGAAACTAACACACCATTGTAAAGCAATTATACTCCAATAAAGATGTTAAAAAAACCAAAATGCTATCTCCAAAGAATAGGAAGAAAAGGTATTCATTTACGTTATGTTTTAGCAACTTGTGAACAATCTTTTAAATGCAAATACCTGAATGCATATTTCAAAGTTAAAAAATTAAGGCATTTTTCAAGTACTGAGTAACAGTAGTGTAGTTGACATAAGCATCTGTGAAAGAAAATTTATCATGCCAGAAAATAATTGAAATAGTGGTTGAAAGGTTCCTGAGAACAACCTTTTATCTGTGGCTTAAATAAATACTTTCCATTTCAAAGGCAGCTCGAACTGCACCATATAGTTCAAGAGATCAGTGAAATTAGATGACTGACCTCTTCAAGGAGTCCTGATTTTTATGTGATTTGATCAACTCACAGGGTATAAATTCTGCTGCCAGAACTAAACATATGCATAGGCTTGTCTGAATTTTTGTATTCCAGGCATCTAGTAAAATATGTTCACGTCTCTAGCTTCTTTCAGGTCGTGTTTATCATCATCTCTCTGATTACCTAATATAAGTTTACAGCCGGTCTCCTCGGTGTACTAGTACATTATGGCTCTCCACAGATATCACAAACAGTGACATCTTTGACAATGAATGTCAGAATCATGCCAACCTAAGAGTATATTATCCATTTCCATGTCTCATTGCCGACACACCAAGTGCGGCACTTGTCGGAAGCTCCATAATCAAACAAAGCTTAATATACAAAGTTTGCGCTAGTTGCACAAGGAAGGCATTTTAGAAGTCCAGTCAATTATGAAGACAGAATGTCTCTTATCTAAACAGCATCATTGTCTCAGTCGTCTCTCCTTTCCCTTAAATCAATTTGTCCTCTACTATGGAAATATTTTAAAGCACAGTATTTTAAGACCAGAAGAGACATTAAAGATGCTAATCTAAACATTTAAATTTGCAAATTAAGAAATTGAAGATAAGAGTTAATATTTGAAGATAAGAGTTAAATTTAAATTTAAACAATTTAAATTTGTTTAAAATTACACTGGCAGCTGGTGATCTATTTAGAAGTAGAACTAAAGTATTTTGACTCCTAGTCTAGTGCCAATTCCATTATGCTGGGCTAACTCACCAAATAACTTATTTCCCAAGTGAGTCTGCTTAGGGCGACTGCGTTTCATTATATTTAAAAAAGGATTAGCTATTTTTTCTCCCTCCCTTTCTCTTCCTTCCCCTCTCATCCCCTCTTCACTTGCTCTTCCTTTCCTCCTTCCCCTTCCTTCTTTCTTTTTCTTCCTTTTCCTTCCGTCCCCTTGCTTCCTTTCATCCATCTCTCCCAGCTTCTCTCCCTCTCTTTCTTCCTCCACCACTTCCTTCTTTCCTTCTTTCCCTCCTTTTCCTTCCTTTTCTCCTTCCTTCCTTCTTTTCCCCTTCCTCTCTCCCTCCTTCAGTTCCCTCCTTTATACCTGTTTTGACCCAGTATCTAAGCAACGCTGTTACTCACCTCTCTATATGCACTTACTTTACATATGATATGACATTTTCTCTTGCATGACAATTGATTGTTGGAAAGATGCCCCTCAGAGCTTGTTATTATTTACTATCCTCCAATTCCTTAAGCCATATGCTTATAGCTTTTAGTCAAAGGGCCAAAAAGGTCAGAATTAATCAAATGGTTTTACAGAATAATTGACAGTAATATTCTTTGGGGAATTTTGTAGATTATTATAGAAATATTTTCCCTAAGAGTGCACTTTTAAGGATGTTATATCATCTGCTTTTGATTAATTAACTTTGATTTTCATATTTATTATGTAATAGTGTGTGGACTATTGGAGCCTTGCCACACCCTAGGAACTACAGAATAATAATATTTTGGTATACATTAAAACAAACTCTCTTGCATGATGATGTCTATTAATTAATTAAAAAAAAGCATCGTCACTAATACTATGACGGTCTATTTGAAGAAAACCATTTTAAACAAAAGTATTGGGTAGCAGTTTTATCTTGTAAAATACACATAAAAGCAACTGTTACATAGTTCCCTAACTATATGAAGTAGATGTTAAGATGTTAGATGAGAATCCGGACCTTTAGTCATTTAACAGCCATCTTGGTTAGCAGGTCGGCCGTCACGGTATCACAGCGCTTGTGTTCAAGCGACCGTTATTTACTTAATAACAGCGCCAAAACGCTAGAATAGTGATTCTGGTAATTCGGATATGCCAAAGGGAAGTCGTAAAGTGCTTCCTTTAAGTGAAAAGGTGGCTTGGTAAGGAAAAAGAAATCGTCTGACGAGGCTGCTAGGACCTACGGAGATTCCTACGCAAAGGACTCTGGATGAAGCTTATAGTTTCCCTTCTGATCAGGGTGGCCGAGTGGATGAAAGGCTCTTGCTGCTCCAGCCAGGAGTCAGGACTCTGCCTCAGAGGTGGGAGAGCCAACTTCAGAACACTCGTCAACAAGAGACCTCCCAGCCCCACATAATACCAAACGGCGAAAATCTCCCAGAGATCTCCATCTCAACACCAGCACCCAGCTTCACTCAACGACCAGCAAGCTACAGTGCTGGACAACCTATGCCAACCATATAGCAAGACAGGAACACAACCCCACCCACTAGCAGAGAGGCTGCCTAAAATCATAATAAGTCCACAGACACCCCAAAACACACCACCAGACGTGGACCTGCCCACTAGAGAGACAAGATCTAGCCTCATACACCACAACACAGACACTAGTCCCCTCCACCAGGAAGCCTACACAACCCACTGAACCAACCTTAGCCACTGGAGACAGACATCAAAAACAACGGGAGCTACGAACTTGCAGCCTGCAAAAAGGTGAACCCAATCACAGTAAGATAAGCAAAATGAGAAGACAGAAAAACACACAGCAGATGAAGGAGCAGGATAAAAACCCACCAGACCTAACAAATGAAGAGGAAATAGGCAGTCTACCTGAAAAAGAGTTCAGAATAATGATAGTAAAGATGATCCAAAATCTTGGAAATAGAATGGACAAAATGCAAGAAGCAGTTAACAAGGACCTAGAAGAAATAAAGATGAAACAGACAATGATGAACAACACAATAAATGAAATGAAAAATACTCTAGATGGGATCAATAGCAGAATAAATGAGGCAGAAGAACGGATAAGTGACCTGGAAGATAAAATAGTGGAAATAACTACTGCAGAGCAGAATAAAGAAAAAAGAATGAAAAGAACTGAGGACAGTCTCAGAGACCTCTGGGACAACATTAAACGCACCAACATTCGAATTATAGGGGTTCCAGAAGAAGAAGAGAAAAAGAAAGGGACTGAGAAAATATTTGAAGAGATTATAGTTGAAAACTTCCCTAATATGGGAAAGGAAATCGTTAATCAAGTCCAGGAAGCACAGAGAGTCCCATACAGGATAAATTCAAGGAGAAATACGCCAAGACACATATTAATCAAACTGTCAAAAACTAAATACAAAGAAAGCATATTAAAAGCAGCAAGGGAAAAACAACAAATAACACACAAGGGAATCCCCATAAGGTTAACAGCTGATCTCTCAGCAGAAACTCTACAAGCCAGAAGGGAGTGGCAGGACATACTGAAAGTGATGAAGGAGAAAAACCTGCAACCAAGATTACTCTACCCAGCAAGGATCTCATTCAGATTTGATGGAGAAATTAAAACCTTTACAGACAAGCAAAAGCTGAGAGAGTTCAGCACCACCAAACCAGCTTTACAACAAATGCTAAAGGAACTTCTCTAGACAAAAACACAAGAGAAGGAAAAGTCCTATAATAACGAACCCAAAACAATTTAGAAAATGGGAATAGGAACATACATATCGATAATTACCTTAAATGTAAATGGACTAAATGCTCCCACCAAAAGACACAGATTGGCTGAATGGATACAAAAACAAGACCCATATATATGCTGTCTACAAGAGACCCACTTCAGACCTAGAGACACATACAGACTGAAAGTAAGGGGATGGAAAAAGATATTCCATGCAAATGGAAACCAAAAGAAAGCTGGAGTAGCAATTCTCATATCAGACAAAATAGACTTTAAAATAAGGACTATCAGAAGAGACAAAGAAGGACACTACATAATGATTAAGGGATCGATCCAAGAAGAAGATATAACAATTGTAAATATTTATGCACCCAACATAGGAGCACCTCAATACATAAGGCAAAAACTAGCAGCCATAAAAGGGGAAATCGACAGTAACACATTCATAGTAGGGGACTTCAACACCCCACTTTCACCAATGGACAGATCATCCAAAATGAAAATAAATAAGGAAACACAAGCTTTAAATGATACATTAAACAGGATGGACTTAATTGATATTTATAGGACACTCCATCCAAAAACAACAGAATACACATTTTTCTCAAGTGCTCATGGAACATTCTCCAGGATAGATCATATCTTGGGTCACAAATCAAGCCTTGGTAAATTTAAGAAAATTGAAATTATATCAAGTATCTTTTCCGACCACAACGCCATGAGATTAGATATCAATTATAGGAAAAGAGCAGTAAAAAATACAAACACATGGAGGCTAAACAATACACTACTTAGTAACGAAGTGATCACTGAAGAAATCAAAGAGGAAATTAAAAAATACCTAGAAACAAATGACAATGGAGATACAACGACCCAAAACCTATGGGATGCAGCAAAAGCAGTTCTAAGAGGGAAGTTTATAGCAATACAAGCCCACCTTAAGAAGCAGGAAACATCTCGAATAAACAACCTAACCTTGCACCTCAAGCAATTAGAGAAAGAAGAACAAAAAAACCCCAGAGTTAGCAGAAGGAAAGAAATCATAAAAATCAGATCAGAAATAAATGAAAAAGAAATGAAGGAAACAATAGCAAAGATCAATAAAACTAAAAGCTGGTTCTTTGAGAAGATTAACAAAATTGATAAACCATTAGCCAGACTCATCAAGAAAATAAGGGAGAAGACTCAAATCAATAGAATCAGAAATGAAAAAGGAGAAGTAACAACTGACACTGCAGAAATACAAAAAATCATGAGGGATTACTACAAGCAACTCTATGCCAATAAAATGGACAATCTGGAAGAAATGGACAAATTCTTAGAAATGCACAAACTGCCAAGACTGAATCAGGAAGAAATAGAAAATATGAACAGACCAATCACAAACACTGAAATTGAAACTGTGATTAAAAATCTTCCAACAAACAAAAGCCCAGGACCAGATGGCTTCACAGGCGAATTCTATCAAACATTTAGAGAAGAGCTAACACCTATTCTTCTCAAACTCTTCCAAAATATAGCAGAGGGAGGAACACTCCCAAACTCATTCTACGAGGCCACCATCACCTTGATACCAAAACCAGACAAGGATGTCACAAAGAAAGAAAACTACAGGCCAATATCACTGATGAACATAGATGCAAAAATCCTCAACAAAATACTAGCAAACAGAATCCAACAGCACATTAAAAGGATCATACACCATGATCAAGTGGGGTTTATTCCAGGAATGCAAGGATTCTTCAATATACGCAAATCTATCAATGTGATTAACCATATTAACAAATTGAAGGAGAAAAACCATATGATCATCTCAATAGATGCAGAGAAAGCTTTTGACAAAATTCAACACCCATTTATGATAAAAACCCTGCAGAAAGTAGGTGTAGAGGGAACTTTCCTCAATATAATAAAGGCCGTATATGACAAGCCCACAGCCAACATCATCCTCAATGGCGAAAAACTGAAAGCATTTCCACTAAGGTCAGGAACAAGACAAGGTTGCCCACTCTCACCACTCTTATTCAACATAGTTTTGGAAGTTTTAGCCACAGCAATCAGAGAAGAAAAGGAAATAAAAGGAATCCAAATCGGAAAAGAAGAAGTAAAGCTGTCACTGTTTGCAGATGACATGATACTATACATAGAGAATCCTAAAGATGCTACCAGAAAACTACTAGAGCTAATCAATGAATTTGGTAAAGTAGCAGGATACAAAATTAATGCACAGAAATCTCTGGCATTCCTATATACTAATGATGAAAAATCTGAAAGTGAAATCAAGAAAACACTCCCATTTACCATTGCAACAAAAAGAATAAAATATCTAGGAATAAACCTACCTAAGGAGACAAAAGACCTGTATGCAGAAAATTATAAGACACTGATGAAAGAAATTAAAGATGATACAAACAGATGGAGAGATATACCATGTTCTTGGATTGGAAGAATCAACATTGTGAAAATGACTCTACTTCCCAAAGCAATCTATAGATTCAATGCAATCCCTATCAAACTACCACTGGCATTTTTCACAGAACTAGAACAAAAAATTTCACAATTTGTATGGAAACACAAAAGACCCCGAATAGCCAAAGCAATCTTGAGAACAAAAAATGGAGCTGGAGGAATCAGGCTGCCTGACTTCAGACTATACTACAAAGCTACAGTAATCAAGACAGTATGGTACTGGCACAAAAACAGAAAGATAGATCAATGGAATAGGATAGAAAGCCCAGAGATAAACCCATGCACATATGGTCACCTTATCTTTGATAAAGGTGGCAGGAATATACAGTGGAGAAAGGACAGCCTCTTCAATAAGTGGTGCTGGGAAAATTGGATAGGTACATGTAAAAGTATGAGATTAGATCACTCCCTAACACCATACACAAAAATAAGCTCAAAATGGATTAAAGACCTAAATGTAAGGCCAGAAACTATCAAACTCTTAGAGGAAAACATAGGCAGAACACTCTATGACATAAATCACAGCAAGATCCTTCTTGACCCATCTCCTAGAGTAATGGAGATAAAAACAAAAATAAACAAATGGGACCTAATGAAACTTCAAAGCTTTTGCACAGCAAAGGAAACCATAAACAAGACCAAAAGACAGCCCTCAGAATGGGAGAAAATATTTGCAAATGAATCAACTGACAAAGGATTAATCTCTAAAATTTACAGGCAGCTCATGCAGCTCAATAACAAAAAAATAAACAACCCAATCCAAAAATGGGCAGAAGACCTAAATAGACATTTCTCCAAAGAAGATATACAGACTGCCAACAAACACATGAAAGAATGCTCAACATCATTAATCATTAGAGAAATGCAAATCAAAACTACAATGAGATATCATCTCACACCAGTCAGAATGGCCATCATCAAAAAATCTAGAAACAATAAATGCTGGAGAGGGTGTGGAGAAAAGGGAACACTCTTGCACTGCTGGTGGGAATGTGAATTGGTTCAGCCACTATGGAGAACAGTATGGAGGTTCCTTAAAAAACTACAAATAGAACTACCATATGACCCAGCAATCCCACTACTAGGTATATACCCTGAGGAAACCAGAATTCAGAAAGAGTCATGTACCAAAATGTTCATTGCAGCTCTATTTACAATAGCCCGGAGATGGAAACAACCTAAGTGCCCGTCGTCGGATGAATGGATAAAGAAGATGTGGCACATATATACAATGGAATATTACTCAGCCATAAAAAGAAACGAAATTGAGCTATTTGTAATGAGGTGGATAGATCTAGAGTCTGTCATACAGAGTGAAGTAAGTCAGAAAGAGAAGGACAAATACCGTCTGCTAACACATATATATGGAATTTAAGAAAAAATGATGTTATGAAGAACCTAGGGGTAAAACAGGAATAAAGACACAGACCTACTGGAGAACAGACTTGAGGATATGGGGAGGGGGAAGGGTGAGGTGTGATAGGGCGAGAGAGAGACATGGACATATATATACTAACAAACGTAAGGTAGATAGCCAGTGGGAAGCAGCCGCATGGCACAGGGATACCGGCTCGGTTCTCTGTGGCTGCCTGGAGGGGTGGGATAGGGAGGGTGGGAGGGAGGGAGACAAAGAGGGAAGAGAAATGGGAACATATGTATATGTAAAACTGATTCACTCTGTTATAAAGCAGAAACTAACACACCATTGTAAAGCAATTATACCCCAATAAAGATGTTAAAAAAAAAAAGATGTTAGATGAATACAAAGATGAATAATATAATAGCGGCCCTATAAAGAAGTACAGTCAAGAATTGTGAATTAAAAAGAGAAACATAACTTGTGATAAAAAGGAATATTGGTTTTGGTGATGAGGCGGTGGGAATAGAAGTTACTTTCTTACCAGTGATATTTAGTAATGATATTTATAATTACATTTAAAGTGGATGTAATATATATCTACAACATTTGACCCCTTTACAAATATGTGGGTGTACTTTAGTTGATTTTACCAGCCTATTTTGTAAGTGGGCAGATTCAAAAATAGTAGATTTAATTGATTAGGGAAAAACGGAGGAAGATTTGGGGAAAGAAAGAAACTTTTATTCAGTAAAAAATGAAATGTCTACTTGTGCCCTCTATACAAAATAATAATGATGAGTACTCCCAGGTACGGAGGAAATTTTGGCCTAATCACTTGGCATATATTGCATTTTAAAGAGCTTTTGTTTCTCTTATGTGATTATTACCCTCACAACATCTTAGAGTGGGAATTATCTTAAAACAAGGAGAACACTAAATTCCATGGAGACCAGGAGCCTTACCCAGTTGGGTGAAGCATAATGGGAGGCCTACAGGGAATGCTAGCACCTGAAGCTCCTTTCAGACATCACTGGACCAGAAGCTGCTGCTTCTAAAATGTTAATATAGGGAATTCAAAAAGATACATTCACCCCAATGTTCATAGTAGCATTATTTATAATTTCCAAGATATGGAAGCAGCTTGTGTCCATCAGCAGATGAATAAAGAAGATGTCCATCAACAGATGAATAGATAAAGAAGATTACACACACACAATGGAATGCTACTCCCTAACTATAAAAAAGCCATAAAAAAAGAATGAAAATTTGCCATTTGCAGCAACATGGGTGGACTTGGAAGGCATTATACTAAGTAAAATAAGTCAGATAGAGAAAGACAAGTACGGTGTGGTAGCACTCATATGTGGAATCTAAAAACAATAAACTAGCGAATACAACAAAAAAGAAGCAGGCTCACAGATAGATATAAAGAACAAACTGGTGGTTACCAGTGGGAAGAGTGAAGGAGGGGAGAGGCAATATAGGGGAAGGGGATTTTATAAAAGGATTATTATGGGGGACTTCTCTGGCAGTCCAGTGGTTAAGACTGTGCTTCCAGTGTAGGGGGCATGAATTCAATCTCTGGTCAGGGAATTAAGATCCCACATGCTGCAGGGCACAGGCCAAAAAAAAAAAGGATACATTAAAAAAATGCTTATTATGAGATTATATGAAAATGTGTGTGAACCTTTTGAAAATTATAAAAACTATAGAAATTTTAAAACCTTTCATTCAGTAAAAAATAAGGCATTAGTGGATTTTGACCAAAGAGGGGAAAAAAGATACATAAATGCTCGTAGAATCTTTAGATCCTCATATTGGAAATAATGGATGGTGGTTCAAATACATAAGGACATATACAAATGGTTTATAATAATTGTGTTATTAAAATTATATTTATAAAGTTTATAGAGTACTATATAGAAAACTTGAGGTCATAATATTGTGTAAAATATGAGAAAAATCTATTAGTAATCCCAAATATATTTTTTAAATGTTCCTGAAGTGCATGTATGGTGGTACAGGAAAATGTAGACAGTGAATCCTTTGTGAGTTACTGTGTGTTTGTCAGGGTAGGGCATGATGGATGGTTTTGTAGCTATGTGCTCCTTCCCAATGTTTCTGAAATATTATGTGCCACATATATTATGGGGAAAATAATAATTTAAAAATCCTAAACTTAAATGGAATAAAGATACAATTTGAGAAGCAAAATCTTCAATTTATTGCATGTATAAATAGTGTATTAGCTATTTGAATATTCTGTTTTGGTGTTGTGCTTGTTAAATTCTTTTTGCTCAGCCTTATTGAATTTTCTATCTTATGAGTTATATTGTTACTATATCTTAATGTTTTTTCTTTTTTTAATGAACGCAAGTTCTTAATTTTAATGAAGTCTAGTCCATTCTACTTTTCTTTTATGGGTGATGTTTTTGAAGAACATCCTTGCCCATTCTAAGATCATGAATATGTTCTCCTATGCTATTTTTTAAAAGTTGCTTTGTGTTGCACATTTCTGCCTACAAATCCATATCGAATTCATTTTTGTGTCATGTAAATAGGTCACATTTCATTTTTTTTTAGTAAATTTATGTATTTATTTTTGGCTGCATTGGGTCTTTGTTGCTGTGCACGGACTTTCTCTAATTGAGGCTAATGGGGGTTACTACTCTTTGTGGTGCGCGAGCTTCTCATTGCGATGGCTTCTCTTATTGTGGAGCATGGGCTCTAGGTGCATGTGGGCTCAGTAGTTGTGGCACACGGGCTTAGTTGCTCCACAGCATGTGGGATCTTCCCGGAGCAGGGCTTGAACCCGTGTCCCCTGCATTGGCAGATGTATTCTTAACCACTGCGCCACTCGGGAAGTCCTGACATTTCATTTCATATTTTCCATAAGGATATCTAATTGGTACAGTACCATTTACTGGATATACATTATTTTCACACTTCATTCCCGTGCATATTTATTTCAAATCAAATGAGTAAATACTTGTGAGTTTGTCTCTGCAGTCTATTCTGTTGATTTACTTCTCTAATCTTCTACCAAAAACATGCTACTTTGACTACTTTTGTTCTGTAATAAATTTTTGTAGCAGATGTGTAAGTTCCCCAGCTTTATTCTACTTAAAAATATCTTCACAGGTCTTAGTTCTTGGCATTTCATAAATGATAGATTTAATTGTTTCAATTTTCACAATAAAAATAAACAAGCAGAAACATCTCTTCTGGTTTTTTTTGGGGTTGCATTAAGTCTGTATATAAATTTAGCAAAGAACTGACTTCACACTGCCAAGTGTTCTAATTCATGAACAAGTTCCATTTCTTTAGCTTGTCCTTAATTACTCTTCAGGGGGAGGGGTTTATATTTCTAGGGATTGTATGTTATATTTCAAGAAAAAGGATAAAAAATCAAATGGCATAATATATACTTATTACATAATAGTAGGTAATAAGACTAAACATTTATTGAGCATTTACAGTGTGCCTGACCCTGGTATTTGTTCACTCTCAGTATGTCTTGCTATAGGACCTGTGGGTATAGGTCACATAGCAGGCTTGTGATAGTAACAAGACCCAAGCCCAGGCCTGCCTACTGGGAAAGCCCATGGTCTTAAAACCTACCCCATATAGACTCTCCATCTATACTTTTATCATGTGGACTATAATGGGAGGATTTTTAGATGTATATTTCCTATGTTAATTGCTAACTTCATTTATAAGATTTGATAAGGTTTTTGATAAAAATGTATTTGGAAAGATAGTATGATATGATAGAGAATGTTAATTTAAGTATAAAGTGTTCTAGTTCTAACTTGCCCCTTTACAAAGTGTCTGGACAAGCACTGAACTTAATTTTTTTTCTCCTTAGTTTCTTCATGTGTATGTAACATGAGAATAATCATTCCTAAGCCACTTTCATCAGCAACTATTGAGACTATTAAGTTACATGTTTAAGGTGAAAATATTTTAACAGCTCTTTGTAAATTACATTTTTTCTTTGAAAGCCTATTTCCTTACTATATATGTTTCAAATATATCAGAGTATATAAAATAATGATTTTGCCCCAGATTCAGTAACCCTTTCATCAGTTTATTCTTATTCTGTAGAAGAAAACACATACTAAAATTTTCCTTTCTTTGTGTTTCCTCTTAGATAGGGTGACCTTATAACTTGGTTTGTCTGGGATTGTACAGCTTCCTTTAACTCTCATCAGGAAAAGGATAAAATATTATATGGACACTTCAGTATTACGTGATGGTTTGTCTTTTTTTCAACTTAAAGAATACTAAAATTTATCATTTAAATTCGACCTTTTTCAATATATTTTACTTGAACAGCCTCCCAAAATATGTTCCTAAGATCGTTTCCATATATTTTAAAATTTAAAAAAAGCGCTTTTGTTATCTTTCAACCAGATTGCAGTTTATCTTTTGCAGAATAAAAATGCAGCTCATATGTGTACAAGAGTTATCAGTTCCTGTATGCTGATCCAAATATGTTCTTTTGTTATGTGGCTGGGGTGTACTGTTCTGTTTTTATTTTTATTTTTCAAACTTAGATTGCCACACTGAAATTTAAAAATGCCAAACAAGTACTTTTATTATTGAGCTGTAATTAACATACAATGTTATGTTAGTTTCAGGCATATAACATAGTGAATAGCCTAGTGAATAGATATTTTCTGAAGTGGTTATCTCAATGAGACCAGTTACCATCCATTACCATAAAAAGTTGGTTCAATATTATTGACTGTATTTCCTCTGTGTACATTATGTTACCATGACTTATTTATTTTATAGCTGGGTTTTTTACCTCTTAATCCCCTTTCCCTAATCTGTCTCTGCCCCCACCACTTTCCCACTTTCCCACTTTCCCACCCAACCACCAGTTTGTTTTCTGTGTCTGTTAGTCTGTTCCTGTTTCGGTTTTTTTTTTTTTTTTTTTTTTTT
>NW_006794651.1:384286-397092 GCF_000442215.2 Lipotes vexillifer
CCTGTGTCCTCTGCATCGGCAGGCGGACTCTCAACCACTGCGCCACCAGGGAAGCCCTCCTGTTTCGTTTTGTTTGTTCATTTGTTTTGTTTTTAGATTCCACATATAAATGGAATCATATGGTATTTGTTTTTCTCCATGTGACTTATTTACTTAGGATAATACATTCCAGATCCATCCAGGTTGCCAAAAACGGCAAAATTTTATTCTTTCTTATCCCTGAGTAATATTCCATTGTGGGGTGTGTGTGTGTGTGTGTGTGTGTGTGTGTGTGTGTGTGTGTGTGTGTATATATATATATATATATATATATATATATATCACAATTTCTGTATCCATTCATTCATCCATCAGCACTATGCATATATCTTTTAAATTAGTATTTTCATATTTTTGGATAAATACCCAAAACTGTGATAGCTGGATCATATGGTAGTTCTATTCATAATGCTTTGAGGAATCTTCATACCGTTTTCCATACTGGCTGCGGCAGTTTACATTCCTACCAACAATGGACAAGCATTCCCTTTGCTCCACATTCTCTCTCATACTTGTTATTTCTTGCATTTTTTCATAGGAGCCATTTTAACAGGTGTGAGCTGGTTTTGATTTGCATTTCCCTGATTAGTGATGTTAAGCATTTTTACATGTGCCACTTGCCCATCTGTATGTTTCTTTGGAAAAATGTCTATTCAGATTTTCTGCCCATTTTCTAAATCAGCTTTTTTGTTGTTGTTGAGATGGGTGAGTTCTTTGTATATTTTGGATATTAACCCTTTACTGTGTATATTGTTTGTAAATATCTTCTCCCATTCAGTAGGCTGCCTTTGAGTCTTGCTAGTTTTCATGGTGCAAAACTTTTTAGTTTGACGTAGTCCCATCTGTTTATTTTTGCTTTTGTTGTCCTTGCCTGAGGATATATATTCAAAAAACTATTGCTAAGACCAGTGTCAAAGAGATCATTGACTATATTTTCTTCTAGGAGTTTTATAGTTTCAGGTCTTAGTCTTTAATCCATTTTGACTTTATTTTTGTATATGCTATAAGAATGTGATCCAGTTTCATTCTTTTGCATGTAGCTGTCTAATTTTCCCAGAACCATTTATTGAAAAGACTATCTATCTCCCATTGTGTATTCTTGCCTGCTACTTTGTCATAGCTTTACTGATTGTATGAGCATGGGTTTATTTCTGAACTCTCTGTTCTGTTCCATCAGTCTTTGTGTTTATTTGCACCAGTACCATACTGATTTGATAACTTGATAGTTTGTGGTATAGTTTCAAGTCTGGGAGCACTATAGTTCTAGCTTTATTCTTCTTTCTCAAGGTTGCTTTAGCTATTCGGGGTCTTTTGTGTTTCCATACTAGCTTTAGAATTATTTGTTCTAGTTCTGTGAAAAATGACATTGGTATTTTAATAGGGATTGCATTGACTCTGTAGAATGGCTTGGGTATTATGGACATTTTAATGATATTGATTCCTCTAATACATGAGCATGATATATCTTTCCATTTATTTGTGTCATCTTCAATTTCTTTCATCAGTCTCTTATAGTTTTCAGAGTACAGGTCTTTCACTGCCTTAAGTTTATTCCTAGGTATTTTATTCTTATTGGTGCAACTGTAGATGGGATAGTTTTCTTTATTTTTATTGTATAGTTAATTACGTATAGAAATGCAACATATTTTTGTATATTAATATTGTATCCTTCAAATTTACTGAATTCATTTATTATAATAGTTTTTTAGTGGAGTGTTTAGAATTTTCTATATATATTATTATGTTATTTGCAAATAGTGACAGTTTTACTTCTTCCTTTACAAATTGGATGCCTTTTTTTCTTGCCTAGTTGCTGTGGTTGGGACTTCCAATACTGTGTGAGTAAAAGTGTTGAGAGTGAGCAACCTTGTCTTCTTCCCAATCTTAGAGCAAAAGATTTTAGCTTTTCACCTTTGAGTATGATCTTAACTGTAGGTGTGTCATATTTGGCCTTTATTGTGTTCTCTCTGTACCCACTTTGTTGAGAGCTTTTATTATAAATCGATGTTTAATTTTGTCAAATATTTTTCTACATCTGATGAGATGATCATATGATTTTTATCCTTCATTTTTATGTGGTGTATCATCCTGGAGAATGTTCCATATGCACTTGAAGATTAATACATATTCTGCTGCTCTTGGATGGAATGATGTGTATATATCTATAAAATCAATCTGGTCTAAAGTGCCATTTAAGGGCAGTTTTCCTTATTGATTTTCTGTGTAGATGACCTATCTGTTGATGTAAGTGGGGTACTAGTATTGCATTGCTGTTTATGTCTTCCTTTATTTCTGGTAATATTTGCTTTATGTATTTAAGTGCTCCTATATAGGGTGCATAAATATTTACAAATGTTATATCTTTACATCCCTGGAATGAATCCTACATGATCATGTTGTATGATTCTTTTAATGTGCTGTTAAATTTGGTTTGCTAATATTTGAGAATTTTTGCATCCATGTTCATTAGTGGTATTGACCTTTAATTTTTTTTTTTCTATCTCCTTGTCTGATTTTGGTATCAAGGTAATCCCGTCCTCATAAAATGATTCAGAAATGTTCCTTTTTCTTCATTTCTTCTTCTTTTTTTTGGAATAATTTGAGAAGGATAGGTATTATCTCTTCTTTAAATATTTGGTGAAGGTCAGTGAAGACAGCTGGGCTTTTGTTTGCTGGGATTTTTTTTGATTACTGATTTAATGTCATTACTAGTGATCAGTCAGCCCAGATTTTCTATTTCTTCATGATTCAGTCTTAGGGACTTTCTTATATTTTCTAAGTCTTTGTTGGAGTTCTCACTGAGTTTCTCCATTCTTCTCCCAAGTTCAGTAATCAACCTTGTGACCATTTCTTTGAACTTTATTATCAGGTAAATTACATATCTCTGTTTCATTAGAATTTTTCTGGAGTTTTATTTTGTTCTTTGGTTAAGAACATATTTCTCTGTCTCCTCATTTTGTTTGACTTTTCATTTTTGTTTCTATGAATTAGACAAAACAGCTACCTCTCCTGGTCTTGAAGGAGTGGCCTTGTATGAAGTCATCCTTCCTGTATAGTCTAGATGCCCTTTAAACTGCTGTTTTTTCACTGTGTCCTGGGGCAGGTGAGTCTGTCTCAAGCTCTCAGCAATATATCACTCCCTGCAAGTCACCACATTGGGGGTGGTATTCCTGTGTATACTGTGTCTCTGTCTTTGCTGTTCATTTCTATCTGGTCCTTATATGTACAGTAGCTATTTAATCACTCTTTAAGTCTTCTTCAGAATCAGGGTGTTCATGGGAAGAAGTGAGTTCACAATCTTTCTATGCTACTATGTTGGACCCCTCTCCTATGCTGGATCCAAACAGAAGTACTCTTGATGTAGTGAACATGCATTGAAGAAGTAGAGATGTTCTACAAGTTACGTAGCCATACTGACTAATGTCAGCTGCCAGTTATGACCAACCTGGGTTGGGAGAAAATTGTGTTTGTTTACCTGTTTTCCATAAAACTGGGTTCCCTTGGTAGACTTGCTTAGTATTCTCATAACTTTATGTCCTAGCTGTGGTTTTAAAGGGTAAACAGGTGTTGAAGGGAACTAGCCAAAACCTCAGGAATGAACTGAATTTCTACAGCCTCATTCCAGAACCACAGGGACTCTTTGGAAACACATTGATATTTCATAAAAGAATGTTTTGTTAACATTTTTATAACTAAAAAGACCCATTTATAGGATTGTCTCATAAGGAGTTTAACATTGCTCAAGGAACATTTAAATTTACTGTTTTGCCAGAATGGAACAGCATGAAATTTTTACATGACAGCTTCTCAAGTGATAGAATTTAGGCTTTATTGTTGATTGTATCTTCTGTTTTCATCCTTTGGTTTTTTTCTCGGCTTTTATCCATCTTACATTCCAAGTGGGGTTTGTTTGGTTGTTTTTTTCCAAGCCCATGTGTTGAATAACAGACACATGGTTACTTGGTACCCTGCCCCCCTACACCCCTTCTGGTTCTGCTGAAGTGGTGCCTCACAAAATTGCATGTTATGCTACTACTGAAGCAGAATTTACTTTTTAAATTCTTTTCTTGTCATTTAATAAACTTTTGGGAGGAAGATTACATTAATTGTGTGAGCCAAAATCACTAACTTGAAGTAGGAATTTTGTTTCCATATTGTTCATAGATTTTTAAAAATTTGATTTAGGATTGTGGTATCTGATCATGAGGTTTCCATATTTATGTGAATGGAGAGGGGAAATGTAAAAAAGTATTTTCTCATTGAGAGTCCAGAAGTTTCTAATTTTAAAAGATAATTTAGTATGATGATTCCAGGTGTATATACATTTAGGAAGAAATAAATTGATGTTGGTGTTTTTAATGAGAAAGTAAGAAATCATTTTGATTGGAAGGGGAATGTTTATATGGGTGAAATGAGCTGTGCTATCTTAAGGGAAACAGAAGAGAAGTTGAACTAAAATAATAATAAACATAAAGTAGAATCAGTCAAGGAATGTATTTGCTCAAGTGCTGGAGATAGAAATTTAGCTATAAGGAAAGACAGTGTTTGAATGACATTATCCCACATTTTCTATTTGAAAAGTGACCTGATGATAAGTGCTGAAGTCTATGTTGATGCTTGAGGTATTTTTATCTGTTTATTCTCAGCTGTCTTAGTCATAGGAGGCATATGTGGAAGGAAGGAAATCTTTTTTAGTGATTCACTGATATCAAGAGAGAAATTCAAAATGAGCTGCCAGGAATAAAGTAGTAGGATTTTAAAGGAATTCTGTTCTTACTGTGAACTTGCCAACCTTAGACTGGATAAATTAATCATGCACTGATAGGGTAGCCCCAGACAGCCAACCTATGAGCAGCTATTCTCTATAATCAATATAGCAGTTTAGCATTTAAACCTGCCTCCAGGCTAAAGGGCATAGAACTCCCTGTGAAAAATCTTTATATTCTATTCATAATTCTTTGTTGGTAATATAAAATGATTTTTAGTTTAAAAAAATCCAAAATAAAAAGCTAAATTTTTGTTATTGCTGTTTTTCTTCATGATGAACATAAAAATTTGTTGTGATCAACTTAATTTCATATTCAGGTAAAGAACATGAAATAGAATGTATATTGGTTTAAAATCAGTTTTTTGATTTTATTTTTAAAAATAAATTTATTTATTTATTTTTGGCTGTGTTGGGTCTTCGTTGCTGTGCATGGGCTTTCTCTAGTTACTGCGAGCGAGGGCTACACTTTGTTGCGGTGTGCAGGCTTCCCACTGCAGTGGCTTCTCTTGTTGTGGAGCACGGGCTCTAGGCGCATGGGCTTCAATAACTGTGGCATGTGGGCTCAGTAGTTGTGGTTCACAGGCTCTAGAGAGCAGGGTTGGTAGTTGTGGTGCACGGGTTTGGTTGCTCCACGGCATGTGGGATCTTCCTGGCCCAGGGCTCGAACCCGTGTCCCCTGCATTGTCAGGTGTATTCTTAACCACTGCGCCACCATGGAAGTCCCTTTATTTTATTTCTTAATATTTATTTACTTTATTTATTTATTTATTTATTTATTTGGCTGCACTGGGTCTTAGTTACAGCATGCAAGGTCTTTATTTGTGGCATGCACGTTCTTAGTTGCAGTATGCAGGATCTAGTTCCCTGACCAGGGATGGAACCTGGGCCCCCTGCATTGGAGCATGAAGTCTTAACCACTGGACAAGCAGGGAAGTCCCTAATATCATTTTTAAAGAATATCAAATGTTTAAAGTAAATATACCAAGTATGAACTAAAGAATCAAAGTTATAAAAAAGACTTTAATGATCTCGTAAATTGGTGAATTCCTCTATTTTTAATGTATATAAATTATTTAAATGTAATGTTTTAGATATAAAATATATATTATGTATAAATATATAAAATATAAGGTATGCCAAACAAATAATAATATTGTTTATCTTAATAACTGCCATGAAAAAAAACCTCCAAGCCTTCCTCTCCTGTGTTTGTCATATTTCACACACAAAAATTCTTAAAGTTAATAATAATTATGATGTTTAGAAATACTTATGCATTAAGATTTATTATGTTCTAAGGAAAAAAATATGCAAACTTTTCTCTGGAAAAGTGGTGGCCAGTCACAGCTTTCTTTTAAAAATATGTATATAAACTTTAATCCCTTTTTGGGAAATGCATCTTAGGAACTTGTGTAGAAATCAGCGATTTTTTAGAAGATGGCTGCTCTTGTCTACCAATCCTGGACTTCAGCTGCAACATTTCCACCTGCAGCTGACCCTGTTCGCTTCAGATGGGCCCCCAGAATCCGAATTGGCTCTGGCCAATCTATCCCATTACTGTCTGCCCTGAATCAGTGATTGTTGTATGCTCTCAGCCTCGCTTGGTTTGTCTCAAGTCTGAAGTCAAGGGGAGATTCTGTCAGCAGCCAAGGACCTCTGTTCAGTCCTGAATGGTGGGTTTTTCCTCCCAATTCCAGGACTTGTCCCTTTACTTGTGCTCCTAAGTGTATAGTTACAACCACCCTCTAGATTGTCTAGTTGGTGAAATGTTTAGACTAGCATCTTTAATGTCTCTTCTGGTCTTAAAATACTGTGCTTTAAAATATTTCCATAGTAGAGGACAAATTGATTTAAGGGAAATGAGAAACGACTGAGACAATGATGCTGTTTAGATAAGAGACATTCTGTCTTCATAATTGACTGGACTTCTAAAATGCCTTCCTTGTGCAACTAGTGCAAACTTTGTATATTAAGCTTTGTTTGATTATGGAGCTTCCAACAAGTGCTGCACTTGTCTAGTTGGTGTTAAATACATTGCACCCTTAAAGTTGTTTGTCCATTTTATCTTTATTTAAAAATCTGAACATATGGTTAGCATATACTTCAACTCCTAGTGAAATTTAAATGTTAATAAAACAGTATAACCCCCAAAAAATATGCATATAAACTTTAAAACTTTCCTCGCTTTGTTGATCTTTTCTTTTACATGTGGTATATTCTCAGCACTTGAGTCTTTCTATGACTTTTCTAGGAATTCTTATTTCTTGGTGTTATTTCTTTGTGCATTTCATCATATAGAATCTGTTCTTCAAATTGTACAATGCTGAAAGTGAGAATATAATAAATAAAATTTAGAAGCATTTAAAATAGATAATAAGTTATCTCCAATGGGCATCCTTATACTAATGCCCAGTATTTTTATTTTACTATATCTAAAATATTAATGCTGTCATTTTCCAAATGACAGAAAGTGAAACTGCATTACCAAATGGTGAAATATATCAACGAGTTAACCATAGTGACCTTCCTAAATTATGGACTTTATTGAGTTAGGCCCATACTACAAATACGAGTATTATTCTTATTTTCCACTCAACATGTCAGGTGAATAAAACTAGGACATGAAACTAGAACTACTCTACTGTGGCTCATTTCTATGTGGTTGAGGTATTTATTTTATCATGCTAACAGAGAGAGAAAACCTTAATTTTTCTGACAGTGTAGGTTATGAATGATATTTATTTCTTGAAGAGCTGTGTTTAAAAATGTTCTCTCTGACCTAAATTAATAATTCTCATTCAACCAAAGCCAATGAGAATCCACCTCTTCACAAGCTGTTCTTCCTGTGGGTTTTAAGGCAGAGTTCAGCTCTGTTCAGAGACCTTGAACAAAATCAAAATCAATTTAGAGTTTACCTATACTTTTCACTATGTCTTGTGCCACTTCCTGGCATTGAAATGGTTTTATGTTCGTATGGGCTGCCATCATGCACTAGTATATACAGAGCTTGAATGTTCAGCGAATGTGAACAAACAGTACCCCCTCCTACAAAGTAAAAACAAACTAGAACTTATTGCCCATTAACAGTCAAAGAGAAAATGAAATCTGTTACAGAAGGAAGTATTTTTCCATCTTAAATCCTCAAACAGTTTGCCTTTTTCTCATTTTGCTTTTCTGATTTTAAGTGATAAAAAACATTCCTTTGCTAAGTAAGGTTTTTTGTCTGGATGATAGAGGGTGAGAAGGGGCAAGTTTCTTTTACCAAAATAAATTTTCTTTTTCATATGTCTTGGTCTTGTTATACTTTTTTATGTCTTGTTACAGAAAAATAGATATAGCTATTTTTCTGTAACGTAAAATAACACAGACAACTACAGTGCAAGGATACTAAATTTTTTCCCTTGTTTCTTAAGCCAGAAATATCTGTTCTTCAGAGAAAGGAAAGTGTTTTTATTTTCAGTGTTTTCACTTTAAACATTTTAAATCTAGGGGTTGTGATATTTCTTATATGTACTTATAATTAGTTTCATTCCATTGATATTATTTACATGTTATTTGGATATATATGTATCCATTTATAAATTATTTCATTCCAATAATAGAATTAATAAAAAATAAGCACATGAGAATCTTACTAACATTTTTGTACATTCTCAGTAGGAAGTAAGCATTATTATCCAGGTATTCAGTCTATCACTACTCATTAAACTATTCTAAGGAACTAAATTCTTCAGCCCCAAGGAAATACATTATCTCTACTAAGTATACATGTCTCTGATAATACTTTTGTCATTCTGATAAGTAATTAGTAAAAAAAAATCTATATATGTATATACATATATATATATAGTTTATGGCATATATGGAACCAGAAATAGATTAACCTTACCAAATTACAGAAATAACTGGATGTTGAAATGGACCTCTTTTGTCAGGATCCAGAGGCAAAGATTAAAAACTTATGTGTCAAGTAGCATATACCAAGGTCAGATGTAATACTATTTATATAAAACCTGTAAAGAGGATTGTTAAAACTTGTTTTGGATCTATTTGTTGACTGGAATTTGAGATATTTAATAATAATAGTAATTATTAATATATTAATACTGTATGTAATAAATATAATAAGAAATTAAGATACAATATATGTACTCAATATATGTACACTTAAGATTTATGCATTTCATTTTATGTAAAAACAACTTGCTTTCTGGCACTTAAAAATATCAGTAAGTATATATCATTATCAGCAGCAGTAGTAGCATAAGCAGCAAAGTCCTTATCTTGGCAATGTTTGAATCAGTGAGAGAGGAAAGAGACACATGCCTATCCTTGTTTGTTTGTTTGTTTGTTTTTTAAAATTAAATATAGTCAAGTATTTGATGTTCTTAAAGATTTTAGAGTGAGAGTGCCCTTATATATGCTCTGGGAAAATAAATAGAGCTTTAACCCTAATGGTGAATGCAGTGTGTCCAGAAAATGCTACTGGCATTGTATTTTAGAGTTTTGTGTTATTGGTATTAGTTATACTCAGCTTTATAATCCCGAGACCAGATATTCAATAAATATAGAAAAAATACTGAACACTGATTCTAGGATTCTTTGCATTCAGAAATAAAAAAAAACTTCTTTGTATTCTGAATCAAAAGGCTAAAGAATTGAAGTACACAGTACAGCCCAGTATATGGTAGATTAAGATTTATGTACTTATTACTATGGTAATCACCCAGAAACACTGATGAAATAAACACAGGCAGCTAAAAGAGAAAAAAATAAATAAAAATTGGGGTCTCAGAAACCTTCCTAAATTCTTAAAAGTCAAAATTGGTCAGATTAAGCACAAACTTCAAAGATAAAACAAAACATCTAAATAAAAGGAAAACTTGAGGTGTTTAGCAACCAAGAAATTTCTCCAAAGTCACTTACTTGGCAAGACCAGAGAACTGCCATATTTGAATTGCACTTAGGAACACAACTTCAACTGGAGGGGGCTACAAGAGTAACACAGAGGCTTAGTGTAAAGACATGAAGAAAGCAACCCGTTTAGATTTTGATTTAGATTTGACATGGCAGAGCATGAAAATTTCTTCACTGGGGTGAAGCATAAGGGATCTTGAGACGAAGTCTAGATGTTAAACTCATTTGGTATGAGAAACAGTAGGCGGTAGGAGGTGTAACAATATATATTGCTTGTGTGAGAATAATGTGAGAAGAAGAAACAAAAAAAATGGGAACTATGAAACCCTCTATGGAAATACAAAATTAATCAACGCGTAGACCATTTGGTGGGCAAGAGTCAAGTTAATGTCTGGAGACTTTCTCTGAAGGACAAACTAAAACTAATTTTTAGGTGTTCAAAAAGTTTATTATTTTCTAATTAGTACTATAATATACTGATATGCATTAATTAAAAATATTAAATTATTTAAGACTTTTCAGAGATTTTTCTATGCTAAGGTACATTTAGAATTTCCATGAAGGGAAATAATATACAGCATTTCCCAAACTTCAGCTAGAATCTTTTTTTTTTTAACTTTGAGAATTTTGAGCAACCAGTATTCCACAAAACCCTCTCAGAAATACTGAATTGAGATGTTTGAAGATTGAGGGAAGAGAATAATACCCATCAAACACGTATATTGAAATAGAGGCACTTAGCTTAGTGCCATGATACCAAGACAAATAAGATATAGCCCCTGCCCTCAAGAACATACCTGTGGTCTCAAAAAGATGTCACAAAAGAAAGATTGACAGGGAGAAAAAAAATAAAGAAGAATGAAAGAAATAAAATATGCATGTAGGATTCACTGGGACTTTACATAGTCTAACTTTGAAAAATTGAAGAAAAGCAGGGTTCTTATTTAAAGAAAATGAAAATTTTAAAGAAATTAAAATAATAAATAATTGAAAATAATTTTGAAAAGCTAAGTTACTTTTGTAAGTGAATGGTAAATGGGAAAAAAATGTTTAAAGACTAAACCAGTAGAAAGACTTATATTTACCAATGGCATCCATCACAATGTTATTCATTTCAGGAGTATGAATTGTAAAGGCTTTTGAGTTGAGAGCCAAACTCTTTGAAATAATTTTCTTTCATTTACATATGATTCCTCAACTCAGTTACCTCTGCATTCTGGATTCACATCCTCAACAGATTTCTTCTGATATTTCCCTGTGTCTTCTAGGATTTCTAAGTCCAAGAAATACTTTTTAGTGTTTAAATAACTTGACCTGTTTAAAGCATTGAATACTGTTGATGACTCCCTCTTCATTGATAGGTCCTTGGTCTCCACAACAACCTCTCTATTCTTTCTACTTTGAAACTTCTGTGTCTGCTTCAAAGGCTTCTGTTTTATTTCCGAAGATTCTGGCTTGGACTTTTTTCTTCTCAGTCTATTCATTCTCCGTGGCTAACCTACCCCATGGCTTCATAATGACTGCATTTTAATTAGACCGTGTTGATATTTCCAGTCCATAATATCCTCCTGATTTCCAGACTAGGTCTCCACATACCTCCTCATCACCTCAACCCATATACACTATGAGCAGTACAAACTCAAAACTTACATAACTGATCTCTTACTTCTACCATTTGTTTCTGCATTTATATGTTCAATATATATAAATACAACCTTCCCATAACTTGTGTGTCAAAAGCGAAATCTGTTAGACAACATCGACTTTAATCTCTAGCCCATCATATCCAATATGATGATCTCTAACCCATTATCAAACCTGGTAGTTTTACCCTGTCTCAAAACTAATGTCTGTTCTGCCACCTGTGTCACTGCGTTAGTTCAGTCCTCCTCACTTCTCACCTTGATGATTGGGTCAGTCACCACAACTCTTATTTTAATATTGTTACTTTTGGTTTGAGGTGACTACTTGGAAGCAACCTTTTTGGTATGTGGACATTATGAAACAAATACACACACACATATAGTTTTCGATTTCAATAAAACTACATAGTAATATCCCAGAACATATCCAACTTGTGAGAGTGATACAATATGAGACCAAAGAAGGTAGGTATCAAAAATGCATCCAGGCTGACGGAACAGAGAATGAACCATCTGGCAGATAAATCACACATTTAAACTGTAAGATCCATTAATCTTCCTAAGAAAAATTGTTCTCTATTATCTGACAACTTCCCAGGATCTTGAATGGTCTGCCTTTCCAATACTCTGATTTCTTCAACTTTATAAAAATGTGGAGAAATCTATTTGTGCCCGAGAATGAGTCCTCATGTAACTTCGCAGGTTTTCCTCAGTTAACATTTTAACATTTCTCCCACACATACAAACTCCATCCCTTATATTTAATGAGCTCACACTTTTATAATGATGGCATTTGACAGTATCACTGATGCTTTCTCCCAGGCAAATGCAGTTGCAACCAAAATTTTAGAAATCTTTTTTGTAGATCTTATGATAAAAGACAAAGGACACATAATTTATATATTTATTAATATGTATTCATGCAAAAGAGAAGAAAAGGAAGACCAAAATTAAGATTTTCTCATAGTCATGGTTCAAATGGGGACAGAGTAAGAGGAAATGTTATGCACAAATTATTTGATAATGAAAAATAGATTTCCATTTTAACACAGATTCTCCTAAACAGCCATGTCACAAATGCTTTGAATGTTATCAATCAAAATGTCCTACTGTTAATTCTTCTACTTAAAAACAGCCTCAGTATTTTCATATAAATGTAATTTTTAAAATAGTGGTACATTTTTATTATAACAGTGTTGCATGCTAACTCTAGATAACACCAGAAATATAGAAAACCTGAAGTTAAAAATTAAAATCACGGGCTTCCCTGGTGGCGCAGTGCTTGAGAGTCCGCCTGCCGATGCGGGAGACGCGGGTTCGTGCCCCGTTTCGGGAGGATCCCGCATGCCGCGGAGCGGCTGGGCCCGTGAGCCATGGCCGCTGAGCCTGCGCGTCCGGAGCCTGTGCTCCGCAAATGGGAGAGGCCACGACAGTGAGAG
>NW_006794651.1:398374-409900 GCF_000442215.2 Lipotes vexillifer
AAAAAATTAATCACCATTAAGCCAACTACACCATACTTTTAGTTTTAATCTATTTCTTTTCATTGTTTTTTCTGTACACACAGATTTAACCAAGAAGCTAGAGAAAGAACGACAGAATAATCCAACATAAGTTAAAAATTAAGTTATAAAAAAAATTTAGTGAAATATACACTCATCTAAAATGGACTTGAAAAAAAAATTTACTTGAATAGGCTACTAAAGAAATTCTTTCTCAAATATAAACAGAGACAGAAAGGAGACAGTATTGATGTTAGGAAAGAGATAGAAAACATGACAACAGATAAAACATTACGTGGAATTTTGTACAAATAAATTTGAAAATTTGATAAGAAAATTACTAGGTAAAAACATTTGGATGAGTCTGTTAAATCTTCAACAAATAATACTCTTAAACAGCTTTATTGAGAAATAATTTATGTACCATAAAGTTCACATGTTTAAAGTGTACAGTTCCATGGTTTTTATGTTTACACAGTTGTGCAAACATCTCTATTATCTAATCTTAGAACATTTCATCATCCTAAAAAGAAACCTTGTACCCATTAGCAGTAACTCCCTATTCCCCATTTCTGGTTTTTTAAAACAGTGCCAGAACATAGGAAGAAAGGAAAGTTTCCAAAAAGATTATACGAGACTGCAAAGCTAGCGAAATAAACCCAGACAAGGTGTGCATGCATTGTCTATCTGTATCTGTATGTCTGTTTATCTAATCTGTTTCTCTCTACCAAATTCTCACTTATAAAAATATGTATAAAATAGTAGATAAAATACTACCAAATCAAAATCAGAAGTTTATTGAAATGGTAGAACACCCTGATCAGGTAGGATTTACTCCAGGAAAGCAAGGAATGATTAACTTTAGAAAATATTCATTCAGACATATTAAAAATAATCATCAAATGATCATCTTGAAAGATGTCAAAAGTACTTAATAACTCAAACATCTATTTTTTAAATGAAACTTAACAAATTTTAGAATAAAAAAAAATCCTATGCACATATGCAGCAGAAACCTACTTAAATGAGCAGATGTCTAATAAAGCCAGAAATGAACAGGTTTGCCATCATCATCAAAAATGTTTAGACACATTTATACACTGTTTAAACATGTTTAATTAGAAAATATAGTCATATGAATATACATAATATAAAAGTATATATAAGGGCTTCCCTGGTGGCGCAGTGATTAGGAGTCCGCCTGCCGATGCAGGGGACGCAGGTTCGTGCCCCGGTCCGGGAAGATCCCACATGCTGCGGAGCGCCTGGGCCCGTGAGCCATGGCCGCTGAGCCTGCGCGTCCGGAGCCTGTGATCCGCAATGGGAGAAGCCACAACAGTGAGAGGCCTGCATACCACACACACAAAAAAAGTATATATAATTTGTTTTGATTTTCAACTTAAAAATAAAATTATAATAAAATCACATACAGAATAAAACATGAATATGTTACAACTTTGTATGTTAACATAGTATGTGAACATACATAATCCATAAATACGTCTATTCCCTGTGTTGCACCCTTAACCTTAGTGAAAGTCATCAGAATAATATATATCTAAAAAGATGAGAGAATTAAGTCTGGAATATCATCAAGTAGGAAATGTATTTTATACACAAGTGTTTCCTTCATGGAGAATAACATAAGTAATGTTTGGGGGCTGTGGCTGGATTATTTTCAGTAATCTTATTTGATTTCATTCATGAATATGTATTTTTGTATTTTCCCTTTATTTCCTATACATTGTTTATTTGGAGTTTATTGTGTTCAACAGGGCGATAAAGAACATGACTGGGTTTTGTTTTGTTTGTTTGTTTTGAAATTGTGGTACTATGTCTCCTGCTTTGGCTCTTTACAATTATTCTAGCAAGACCATGCTAAATCTATATTCACACCACCATCCTGTGCAACAGGGTACATTGACTTGCCAACTTGATAGGCAAAATTTGTATTATCTAGTTTTTTTTTTTTTTTTTTTTTTTTTTTTGCGATATGTGGGCCTCTCACTGTCGTGGCCTTTCCCGTTGCCGGATGCGCAAGCTCAGCGCCCATGGCTCACGGGCCCAGCCGCTCCGCGGCATGTGGGATCCTCCCGGACCGGGGCACGAACCCGTATCCCCTGCATCAGCAGGCGGACTCTCAACCACTGCGCCACCAGGGAGGCCCTGTATTATCTAGTTTTAATTTTACTGGTTTACTAGTTTTAATTTTACTGGTTTTACTGGAAGGGAGAATAAACATTGAGAAATATTTTATTAATAATTCAGATGTCTGAAGAATCTGGACATTTTAAACATGTTTTTCTACTAGAGTAGTAGTGTTTTCTTGTTGACTTGCAAATTTTATTTTTATGTTTGTTGAAAGTTCTTTTTCTATCTTTGTGATTTTAGAAAAAGTCATTGAAGAAATATTTATTGATACCTAATATGTGACAGGCAGTAGGTAGAGACCAGAAATGCACAGTTGCAGCCTTCAGGAAGCATATGAAATACAGACATGGATCTGCTCAGTGTTGATATTACTGTAATAAGTGCTCTGAAACAGCAAGCAAATGCTGCTAGGGAGCAAAGAGAAGCATCCAACCAGAGTTTTTGTTGTTGTTGTTGTTTTTAATATAGTCACCTATGTAATTTCTTTTTTCCTTTTAGAATTAAATTCTTGGGAAGTCATTGCCCATCCAGAGATCAACTGCATGTACATTTGTATTTTGTTCTAGATATTTACATTTTCTTAATTGTGTTAACAGTGTCTAGTTGTATTGACTGTGGTCTAAATGTTACCTGCACAGCTTATGGTTTTTTGTATATGCTGAGATAGTCTCTGTAGTCTGGTATATAGGTGTTTCATTTAAGTAGTCCATAAACAGAAGGGGAAAAAAGTTTCTTATTGGCATCTCTGAAACAATGTAAGATAGTGGGGAGAGAAGGAAAGGAGAGACAGAGGAATAGTGTTTTTATCTACACAACAGTTGTCACAGAGTATAGGGATAACCACTTTGGATGCTGGTTTTGTTTTGTTCTTAGAACATGTTTTGGATCTCAGAACAAGAAAGCAACACGAGAGATATAGTGCTTTCCTACCTTTGTTTGACGGCTTAGGTCTGCATTTTTTGTCACAGAAGTAATGGTTAGGCTGCCAATCACTTTTCTCAGTCCAGCTTCACAAATAGGTAGAAGTTTCTTGTAGATTCTTATGAATAGGTATTCTGTCTTGACATTTGGATGTTGTTAAAGTATGTTTTATTTTTCTTAATCTGTTAGGTCCTTTAGTAAGAGGTTGGGAGAAACTCTGTCAGGCTGGTTAGAAAGATGAAGCTTACATAAGAAGTCCAAGTAGATTTTATAAAAAGTAAGTTAGATATGTTCCCCCTGATTGAAATCTCATTGTCTTAAAATGTAAATCCCTTTGTTTGGCAGAGAAGGTAATGCTATAGCCCCCCCAGCATATTTTCAAATCCATTTCCAAACTTCTCCATCAATTACAATCCATACTGAGACCCAGATAATTATCTTCAGTTGCCCCGGACTCCATGTCCCACCTGTGCTTCAATCAGCTCCACCTTTATTGAGTACCTAACTCCACTAATGACTTAAATCAGTTCAGGAATCATTTCCTCTGGCCAACCCGGACAAAGTCACCCCAAAATCAGCTCTTCAGTTTTCCCTAGAGTATAGCAATTGTCACACGATGTTGTAATTGCCTGTTTTCCCTCCAAAGACTGTGACTAAATATTTATCTCCATATATCCAGAGTCTGACACAGTACCTTTAACATCAGATGTTCCTTGATATTTAATCAGTGAGACAATAGAGGAAGACTGTGTTTGAAGAATAAAATTACATTCTATATCCAGATAAGATGGGAAATGATACATACAGAGAGTGGGATTCAAGAGAGTAAAAACCTGGGATCTAAGTTAATAAAGGAAGATTATTTTCATCATTAGTAAAAGCAGGTAACTGGCAAATCAAGATGGGACTAAGAAAAACAATGGAAATATTAGATAAAAGTTACCTATTTAGAGATGTGTGTCATGATTTGCAATAGATCAAGCACACAGGACTTTAGCAAAGCTGGTGAAGGTGGTGCTTTCAATAAAGGGAAGCAATGCTTGTATAACCTTTTTACAGCTTTTATACGAGGCCTATAAATTTACTAAGTAAATTAAAATGATTGCCTCTGTGCTCTTCATTGTGTATAGTTAATTGTGCATTTTATAATACAAAAAATTAACAGAGGCAAATTAGATATTTTAGGTTAGAATTAGTTACTTTGTAACTTTTTCCAAAAATTACAAAATGTACATAATTGCATGAAATATAAACTTATGTCACCTTAGTATTATAGCAGTTTTTAAACTCATTATCTTAATCAAAATAATTAAGGATTTAGTTATTCATGGACTCAGTAATTTTTCTCACCTAGGGTTGTATTTGCTGTATATGTGCCTTTTAAAAAACACAGTTGTATGAAAACCTACCAGTGCCTCTGATATAGAATATCTTTGGGATGGACAGGGAATGTATACATTTTTTAGGTGCTACAGGTGATTCTGCTGTACACTTAAGATCACAGATACAAGGCATAAAACAAAGAACTCTGTTGCTAACTCTTGGAACATAGTGTAGGATGATACTGTATCATTTAGTGTATATAGTAATGGAAAATAAATAAAACAAATATCTGAATAAATATTAATATACTTTTACCACATTCAGGAAGTAATGTCCTGAAAGTTTCCCTTGTCTCGGGGCTCCATGTGATACTGGTGCTGTGAAGTCAGCATGGTAGAGTCCCCTTCTGACACATCTGATTTCGACACTCTTTTGCAGGTATGATCAGCAGGGAGCAAACCTCAAAAGACACACTTGTAGTCGTGGTGTTGCAGTCTATTATTGGCTGTTCCTTTTAAAAGTCTACCAACCTCCTTTTTCAACTTCTGTTTGGCTAGGAAGAGACCAAGGTCCACACGTGGCTCCTGGCTTATTCTCTCCCAGGGCACACTTCTCCTGGTGATTGACAATGTGAAAGAGACAACTCCAACACTGTGTCTCTAAACAAAGTTGAGAGACACAATGTCTCTAAAAAAACTCCAACATTATGTCTCTAAGTGTGAGATTTCTCACACTTAATGGACAGAGTACAATGCAGTGTGTTGGGGTAAAAATATATGCATTAGCAACAGTATTCATCATCTGGACAGCTCCACCGGCTTCCCTAGATCCTTACTCTTTGGCACCCCTGTGAAGGCACCAGACATACAGCATTAACTTCCAAAACAAGCAGAGAAGGTCCTCAATTAATTTGTTTTTCTACTTTTTTTCCCCTAGGATATCACCTTATAGTAGAGATTCTATTTTTTTTTAAATTTTATTTTGGAGTATAGTTGATTTATAATGTTTTGTTAGCTTAAGGTATTAGCAAAGTAATTTAGTTATACATATTCATATATCTGTTTTTTTCCAGATTCATTTCCCATATAGGTTATTACAGAGTATTGAGTATAGTTCCCTGTGCTATACAGTAGGTCCTTGTTGATTATTTTATATAAGTAGCATGCCCTTGTTAAGTCCAACCTCCTAATTTATCCCTCATCCCCCCACCTTTTCCCTTTGGTAGCCATAAATTTGTTTTCTATGCATAACAGAGATTCTTAATCTTGTTGTTTGTTCCCCCGAATCATGACTTTAAATGCATAAAATACGATAGATAGAATTGCAAAATAAAGCAATTCTATTAAATATTGTTATCAAAATACAAATTGTAATAAGGCCTATGCTTATTTTTTAACATATTAAGCAATAAAATCTGCTAGTAAGTCTAGGAGCTGCTTTGATTATAAAATTGTGATGTGTGTATATGATACTTGGAGATCTCTACAACAACCATGATAGGAAAATATCCAGTTTCTCCTAGTGAAAAAGTCACCACCAGTACTACAGTTGTGGTTAATAATGGTTGAGGGAAATAATGTCAGCTAGAGGTTAGTGAAAATAAGAGTGTATCTTCTTCCCTTCAAAGTTCATGAACTCCCCACCTCTGAATTCTATCCACAGACCCCAGTGGGACCCCCACTTGAGCCATTGCCTCATGATTTTTGCCGATGTCAAAACTACAAAGCAAAATGGCCTCTGCCCCTTCCAGGTCCCGCCATTTCTAACTAGCGAACACGCCAAAAAAGTTCTGGATCGGGCTGTAGCAGAAATGGTTAAGGTTTAAGATTGGCCGCCATGATGATGTGGGCGGGGAAGTAATGGGGAAAGGACATGTGCAGGTGGCAGGAATCTAGAACATCATTGGCCCTCTGTATCACTGATACGTTGGTGTGAAAGCATCACTTAGAGATGAGAGTCCTTACCAAGCAGAAAGTAGAATCCCAGATTAGGAACAGCCTCACTTTATTTTACACAGGAAATCTTTCTGTCTCAGATTTGGGGAATTAAAATGATTCCCCTGGATACCAGGAAACACCATCCTTAACCAGAGCAGAGAGCAGGTATGTCCATTTTATAGTAAGCATTCAGAAGGAAAAAGGCCAGGTTTTCCCCAGTGAGGACAAATATTAGAGTGAAAAACAAACTATATATAGATTCTATCCCGAGGGCCAGGTCATAAAGGGTTGGGGAGCCAGTGAAGTCTACCAAAGCACAATTCCAAATGCCCTAAGTACATTTCAAAGAAAACACGGCCTAATATATACAGTTAAAACCTTTGTAATCTGGACCACAGTATTGGGAAGAGGATTACTTTTAAGACATGACCTTGACTTAGCCATAGCACTGTCCATGACACTAGCCGTAATATTAACATCCTCGTCTGGAAAAGTACTGGTGCAATATGTAAGTTCTAGTAAGCCTACTTGAAGCGATTACATCTTTTCAACAAATTATATCATGCTTATTTACATAAAATTGTCATATTAATTGCCAGGATTATATAAAGATGAGGAACATCTAACAGGAATTTTAACCAGACATCATTTGTTAACTTGAGTCAATAAAGGCACTACTGGCATACCATGTTTTATTGCACTTTGAAGACGATTCCTTTTTTTTTTTTTTTTTTAACAAATTGAAGGAGGTTTGGGGCAACCCTGTGTCAAGCAATTCTATTGGTTCCATTTTTTTCAACAGCATTTGCTCACTTTGAGTCTCTGTGTCTCATTTTGGTAATTCTCACAGTATTCAAACTTTTTCACTATTATATTTGTTATGGTGATCTCTGATCTTTCATGTTAATATTACAAAAAGATTAAGACTTGCTGAAGGCTTAGATGATGGTTAGCATTTTTTAGCAATAAAGTATTTTTACATTAAGGTATGTACTTTTTTTTAGATAGAATGCTATTGCACACTTAATAGACTACAGTATAGTGTAGACATAACTTTTATATGCACTAGGTTACCAGAAACTTGTGTGACTTTATTGCAATATTGGCTTTATTGTGATGGTCTGAAACCCAACCTGCAACATCTCCAAAGTGTCTCTGTGTGTGTGATGGTTGAGCATGTTGTCTCTAGCATCAAAATCCCAGCTCTGCTATTTACCAAAGGTGTGAACTTGAGCGAGTCCCCCAGTGCTTACTGCCTCAGTTTCTTTATAGGAAAAATGTGAATGATCCCAACAGAAACTATTTCAGTCTGTGAGAACTGAATGAATTAACCTGTGTTAATTCCATTAGATAAGAAGCTTAGGTAGAAAACTATTCTGCAAATAGCAGCTGGTAATTTCTATATATGTGCCACAGTCATAAGTAAATGGAGAAATCCCTATATTTCTTTAAAACGTGTACTGTGTAGTATTATCACTAATTCCAACCAAAATTTGCTTCTCTCTCTACAACTGTTTTAGTAATGTTCATTTTGTATTAGGAATTCTGCCTTGCATCTTCTATTAGAGCAAGTTTGAGAGAAACGAGAAGGTTTGGACTTTGGCAGGAGGGCAGCTGCTTTGATACATCTTGGTAAATCAGTTTCTGCTGCTGAACATGCTTCTAGCAGGAGATGAACTTAGGGATGATTAGAAAGGAAGGAACTATGCCCTGGGTGAATGACATTGGCCACAGTGACCAATGAGATCAACTTGTTAGATAAGTATCTTGTCTTTCCTGATCTCTGTTTCCTCCTAGGATTATAAACTTTTGATCTTAGAGAACCCCTTGATTTAGCTCCTGATGTTTTGCAAGGTTAAAAAAAAAAAAAAACAGTTTTAGCCTCCAGTAGAAATTCAGAAACAACTTTAATTCTTCCCTCATGCCTTCAAAGAACTGTTACCATAAGATCCAAACACAAAACAGAGTAATACTTATTAAGATTCTTTCTCATCTACTCACCAGCTCTCCAGCTGTCAGCAATGTTCTAAATCTGGGAAAACTCTCTTATGAATTTCCTGTGAACTCCTCTCCTGGGCACACTGGCTCCCTCTGTGTGGCCTTCCCTCAATTTGTCAGCATCTAGGCAGGAAGTTTGTGTTCTGCTTTTACCAAGTTCTCTCTATTCTCTGTCCTTGGGATGCTCATTCACAAACACCCCCTCTAGCTCACCCACATTGAGCTTTCAGTTGTGGAATGGAGGCCATAGACACACAGCTGGCAAAGAATCATCTTCTCCATCACCTCCTGCAAACAGTAGGAGGTGGATTTGTGGTTTCTACATGCTCCTTCAATCTCTGACCTTTTCTGTTTGTGTTTCAGCAACCAGAAAATGTTGGCCTCCTGAAACAGAAGGAAGAGACCCCCATGTAGGCTCTTTTTCCCTTTTCCTTTGTTATCTCTTCAAAGTGGGGAAACAGTCTTTGCTTCATCATAGGTACAGGCACTAGATTCCAGTCCAAGAGAATTAAATATTTGCAGATAATTCTTCCTAGGTCTTAGAAAAGTGGATGAAGTCACCAAAACGATAACAGCCTTTTTTGACTTTGTCTTTCACATCTACTGAAAATACCACTGAATTTAAAGGCCACAGTATCCATACTATGAGAGATTGTGTAAACACTACTCTCAGGACCACTGCTGTGTGAAAACAAAAGATATGGCTGACTGGTAGACCATCATATTATTTCCCCTAGCATGGTAGAATGATACAAGTCAAGCATCAAAATATGAGACAGTTTAATGATGACCAATTCAATGATACTAGTCTGAAGTATGAAAAATGTAAGCGATCTCTAAATTCCAAATGCCTCCACCCCAAACTGATGACAGGCAGGTACCAACCAACATCATTCTCTATTCTTGGCTTAAACTTTTAAGGTCCTGGCACAAAGCTAATAATAGTTTGCTTCCTGTTTCTTTCTGTATCTCATCTATAGAGTCTGTAACATCTTTTAGCATTTTAGAATCAATACTTCCATGGAAGCTTTTAACATAAAATAAAAAAAAATCTTATTGCACTGAGCACTGTCTACAAAAGAGCTCCTCCCCATGAAAAGCCTATTTTAGTTTTAAGTTTTCTACCTAAGCTTCTTATCTAATGGTTTTTAAAGTAAGAATCATAGATGACTAAACATAAAAAGAGCTAGCAAACACCGATTTCTTCTATTTGAATTTATCACCATTTACTTAAACGCAGTTTTCTGTTTAACTTGTATGAAATACATTCTATGTCAAAAAAGGACTTGATTAATGCATTATCTCTTTGGCTTGGGCAAAGAAACCATGAATATATGCTAGACTAATCATTCTCTGTTAAAATCCAATGCTTAATAATATATATTAGTCTACATTACATAATATAGCAAAATAGACATTTTATCAAAAGTTACAGTAAGTTACAGAGTACCATATTTTGAATCCAGATTAGTTCAAAACGTATGATTTAATCTGAATTGGTAAATAGGATTAAGTTTTTATAATTTTGATGGTATCTACTGATATGTTTTATTGATTGTGGTAATATGAGAAGTTTTTCTCTGGCAATACCATTTTACATTAGCTATTTAATCAGTGTTATTATAGACTTACTATATGCTAAACACCTTCATCCACTAATGCCACATCTGTCTTGTGGATCTAGAAGTTTATGTACAAGGAGAAACATCTAGGATGGTCTTTTTCATTATGCATTTAATTATTCATCAATTTTTTTATTACACCCAACTACTATACACTTTATTACTTAAATAAAAGCAGTTATTGTATAAAATATGTTGTAAACATATAAGCAGGAAGATTTCTTCCAGGTTGTGGTTGTTCAAATGGTCACTCAGGAGGTAATAATTCCATGTTTGCAGGTAAGTGAAAATCCAAGGCGGTCTGTTCTTTTCTTGCATGAATAGGCTTTGCCTATGTCCATCTGTGGAATAAGAGAGCTTAGTTTAGTCATCAGGGTCCTAGATTATGAAATTTACAACTAGAGCTTTTCTATGACTTTCATTATTCACTAGCCTAGTGAAAGTTCAGATATTAAATAGGTTTGTGTGTTTTGTGTTGTATTTTAATGCAGTATGGCCAACACTATTATTTTGAGACAATTTACTTCCGATTAAATATGTTTAAATCCAAACAAAATGTTATATTCTTTATTTACCCTAATCAGAACTTTTTAGAAGACAATCAGGTAAAGTTTACAGAAGGCAAGTCAAGGGGAGAATTGCATTAAGTACCTAGTTATAAAAGTCATGACACCTCTTACAGTGTTCTTGTATTCACATTTAAGCAAGAAAAGCAGGATTCTTCAATAAGGTGGAAATACACTGATTTTTTTTTAAGACTCATAAAACTTTATGAGTTTTATAACTCACAAATACCTATCGCATATCCACAAATTAAGTAGAATTTTTGCTGCAATATTAAGTTTTGTAGATAAAAATGTAAAGGAAAATAGATCTTGAAGAAAATCAACACAGTACTGCGTAGTCTTCTAAAGCAGCATATATATAATTCCAGTTAAAGAAAGGGAAACTAACATTTATTTAATGACTACTCTGTGCCAGGCAGTTTTACATATATTTACTAATGTGATCTCCTTAAGATTGGTATTTTAAATTCTATTTTTAAAAATAAAGGAACTGAATCTGAGTGGTTAAGAACTTTGTCCAGAGCCAAAGAAACTAAATTTGCATGGCTAAGAACTTTCTCCAAGGTCATGCAAATAAGAGGTGCCAAGCTAACTTCAAGACCATAGTTCTTTTTTAATTTTTATTGGAGTATAGTTGATTTACAATGTTGTATTAGTTTCAAAGCCATAGTTCTTATCCCTGGATGATATTGTCAAATACATAGTTCAATTTTAGTGCTACTTAGTTCATTTTCAGTGAGCCAGCATTCCACAGTGCTTAGTGGTTACAGTGATAATTAAAAGAAAAGGTTAATAATTTTCTGTAAAGTCTTCCTATTTCAAACTAAGACCAGGAGTTTGTCAGTTAATCGAAAAACTTGGTTAGAACACAAAGTTGTAAAAACTCATAGGAACATATAAATATATATATATATGTTCAACATTTTATTTCAGTTAAATATATAGACATGCACATTCATTTGCCAAACTTTTTTTTTTTTTTTTTTTTTT
>NW_006794651.1:410040-412357 GCF_000442215.2 Lipotes vexillifer
GTTGCGGAGCACAGGCTCCGGACGCGCAGGCTCAGCGGCCATGGCTCACGGGCCCAGCCGCTCCGCGGCATGTGGGATCTTCCCGGACCGGGACACGAGCCCGCGTCCCCTGCATCGGCAGGCGGACTCTCAACCACTGCGCCACCAGGGAAGCCCTGCCAAACTTTTGATTAAACCAAGTTCCTTTTTTATTTTTTCAGACTGCTAATTGGAGTTGCACTTCATCTTTCTTACATAAACACCATAAACTTTTATTACAAGCTCTGTTTAAGATTGCTTTAATTCAATCTGGGTGGAGATTTTACCCTTTGGTTTAGAGGTGCCTCTCCCACCCCAAATTTGACATAAGCTTTTAGTGACTAACATTTAACAGACTTTCCAAAGTATTCCATTTAGTTTATTTATAGTAAGCCAAATTTATTTTTATTCACAGTCACTTAATAATTTAATTGAATCATATAATTACAATAATAAATACAAACTGATTAGGGAATAGCTAAAACCCAGCTAACAGGAGCAAAGATCTGCTTGAGTGTAAGGCATGTTGTCATTTAATCTAGATCAGTTGTTGAACAGAGGCCATAAGAAAAGTTTCCTCAGACAACTGAAGATCCTATTCACTATAGAAAAACTGATCTTACAGGCAGAATTTAATAGAAGTTGGGCCGGAAGATGATCTTATGCTCAGAATTGGTGAGTAAACATCAGCTTAGAAATCATCAGTGCCCATCTTCTCATGAGTTAAAATCAAAATGTTTGGAGGCATACAGAACTTAATTCAAAAGAATTTTGCTTCCAATTTCTGAAATCCCCTTTTGGTTTTCTTTGGGCTAAAGCAATCAGGGATACAGACTAGGAGACTGAATAGAAGAATACTGAAAGGTAACTGATACCGCCAGTTGATTACATCACAGCCCATGGGTTTTAAGAGACCCAGGAGAGTTGAAAGATTTAAAAGTATTGATCATGGCCCTTAAAGAGGCTAATGCATTTTAAAGTCAGTCTGGCACAGTTAGTAAACAAATGGAATTGTGCTTGAATACATTTCAACTTTTTTTTTGATTTTCATGGTAAACTGGCTACAATGTTATGGTTTGGTCTTCTGTGGTAACACAGTAAATAAAAATCCTTAAATGTCCCAGTGTACTCTATTTCCAAGACCTACAAAGTGTAAATTTATTCTTCAGTTGTGTTGATGCATTTTGATCATACCCTCCAAATTCCTAATCAGGAAAGCCCAAATTGCAAAAACTAAATATCATGATATGAAAAATATCAATATGTAAATTGTATCTAAGAGATTACCATATTAGTTAAATTTATTCTGCAAATTCAGACTTCATTTTGTAAAAGAAGAACTTTTGGTTTTTAACTATTATTTAAATCATTATAGTATATTCTAGCCTGCCTGGGAGACTATAATACATAACAAATATTTGATGACACATTGAAATTCTCCATGATTCATCTTTAAGATCTACTATATTAGCAATACTTTGGGGAAGTCTTCAATACCATCTGCAAAGAGAGGTGTCATAGAAATTGATAAAACTTTGATATTTAGCTGCCTTTTATTTGAAAGAATGAGGAGGTCTTTGTCCATATCACATATTCACAAATAATGGACAGAGTCATTGCCTTAGAGGCTGTGTGAAAACCAATCCTTTTAATCTTGTTGCCAGTGCTAAAAATTTCCCTAGGCCAAAATTTCCTTGAGATTTGATGGTATTTAAAAGATCTTCTTGTTTTGTCTGCTTCACCTTGTGGGCAGAAAACCCACCATCTTTACACTAGTATTAAGCATTTTTAGGTGAAAGAAATTTATCTTTTTCATCACATAATTGATACCCATAATATACCCATAATAACACAGTTAGGTACAAGAATTCACAGGCTGATTATGGTTGCTAACTGTGATGGACAGAATAGTGCTCCTTTCTCCAAGATGTCCATGACCTAATCCCTAGAAACTTTGAATATGTTGGGTTCTATGACAAAGTGAAATTAATGTTGCGGACAGAGTACTATGAACCAACTGATGTTAAAACAGGGGAGATTATCCTGGATTAACCGGGTGGGCCCACTATAACCACAGGGTTATTAAAAGTCTTAAGGAGGAGAGGGCTTCCCTGGTGGCGCAGTGGTTGAGAGTCCGCCTGCTGATGCAGGGGACGCGGGTTCGTGCCCCGGTCCGGGAAGATCCCACGTGCCGCGGAGCGGCTGGGCCCGTGAGCCATGGCCGCTGCGCCTGCGCGTCCGGAGCGTGTGCTCCGCAACGGGAGAGGCCACAACAGTGAGAGGCCCGCGTACAGCAAAA
>NW_006794651.1:412367-435590 GCF_000442215.2 Lipotes vexillifer
AAAAAAAAAAAAAAAAAAAAAAAGTCTTAAGGAGGAGCAAGAGTCAGTATCAAGGTGATGCCATGTGATGCCCAGCTGCGAGAGGAAGAGACCCAGGAGCCAAGGCATGGGGGCAGCCTCAGCCTGAAAAGGCAAGGAAACAAATGCTCCTCCCAGAGCATCCAGAAGTAAACACAGCACTGTTTATGGCTTGATTTCCACTTGGTGATGCTTGTGTCAGAATGTGACTTACAGAACTATAAATTATTGAATTAACTATTATATTAAGCCACCAAGTTTTGGGTCAGTTTGTTATGGGCAGCAATATAAAACTAATACACCGGCTTTTGGCGTATCTTAATTTTTTCCCCCAGTTTTAATGAGGTCTGAGTAATTTAAATGAATTATAATGAAAAGAAAGTAAAAGAAATATTTAAGTTACTAATGTTTATTACCAATTCAAATAATTTTTGCATATATCTATTAAAATAGAAATTTGAATTTTGAAATTTGAAAAAAAAAGTAATCAGCCAGTTTGTTGGGAGTGATTTTTTTCCCCAGCTTTACTGAGATATAACTGACAAACAGCACTGCATAATTTTAAGGTGTACAACGTAATGATTTGTTTTGCAAATGTTATGAGACGACGACCACAGTAAGTTCAGTTAACATCCTTCATCTCATAAACACATGAAAAAAAAGAAAAAGGAAAAATATTGTCTTTTTCCTTGTGATCAGATCCCAGGATTTACCCTTTTAACAACATTGAAATATACCACACAGTGGCATTAACTAGAGTCATGTACTTTACATCCCTAGTGTTTATTTATTTTATAACTGGAAGTTTGTACTTTTTGACCACCTTCATCCAGTTCCCCCTCCCTCCACTCCCCACCTCAGGTAACCACAAACTGGATCTCTTTTTCTTTTTAGATTCCACATATAAGTGAGGTCATATGATATTTGTCCTTCTTTCTCTGACTTAGGTCACTTAGCATGATACTCTCAAGATTCATCCATGCTGTCACAAATGGCAGGATTTCTTCCTTTTAATGGCTGAATAGTATTCCATTGTATATATATATATATACCACAATTTATTTAGCCATTCATTCATTGATGGACACTTAGGTGGTTTCCATGTCTTGCATATTGTAAATAATGCTGGTATGAACATGAGGGTGCAGAAATATCATTAATATAGAGTTTTCATTTCCTTCAAATATATTCCCAGAAATGAAATTGCTGGATCATATGGTAGTTCTATTTTTACTTTTTTGAGGAACATCCATACTTTTTGTTACAGTGGCTGCACCAATTAACAATCCCATCACTGCTGCACAAGGGTTCCCTTTCTTCCATATCTTTGCCAGTATTTATCATCTTTTGTTTTTCTTATGATAGCCATTCTAACAGGTGTGAAGTGATATTTCATCGTGGTTTTGATTTTTTATGTCTCTATAGTTAGGGATGTAGAGTACACTTTCATGTACCTGTGAGAGTGATTTTAAAATATCATTAAAAAAATTGCAGGTACTTTTGTTTGACATTTCCCAAACTGTGCTTAGAATGGAATATTTTTGGCCCAAAATTCAACAAACAAAATTACAAGAATGAAAATTAGTTTTAACATTAGCATGGAAGAATAATTTTTTTCAGTGTTAATTTATGACAAATATCATTCTAGCTTGTTTTGTTTAAAATATATTTGTGTTAACAGAATATTTAGCTCATTATTACATCCTTATTTAGGTTTCTAAATTTCACAATGTATTAATAGGGCAATTTTTCTATACATTCTTTTTTTATATTATTTTCCATTATGGTTTATCACAGGATATTGAATATAGTTCCCTGTGCTATACTTTAGGACCTTGTTTATCCATTCTAAATGTAATAGTTTGCATCTATCAACACCGAACTCCCATCCATCCCTCTCCCAACTCTCACTTGGAAACCACAAGTCCGTTCTCTATGTCTATGAGTCTGTTTCTTTTTTGTAGATAGGTTCATTTGCACCATATTTTAGATGCCACATATATGTGATATCATCTGGTATTTATCTTTCTCTTTCTGACTTATTTCACTTAATCTGTAGTTGCATCCATGTTGCTGCAAATGGCATTATTTTATTTTTTTTGTATGACTGAGTAGTATTCCATCGTATATATGTACCACATCTTCTTTATCCATTCATCTGTCGATGGGCATTTACATTGTTTCCATGGTTTGGCTATGGTGAACAGTGCTGCTATGAACATAGGGCTGCATGTGTCTTTTTTTTTTTTTTTTAACATCTTTATTGGAGTATAATTGCTTTAGAATGTTGTGCTAGTTTCTGCTGTATAACAAAGTTAATCAGCTATATGTATACATATATCCCCATATCCCCTCCCTCTTGCATCTCCCTCCCACCCTTCTAGGTGGTCACAAAGCACCGAGCTGATCTCCCAGTGCTATGAGGCTGCTTCCCACTAGCTACCTATTTTACGTTTGGTAGTGTATATATGTCAGTGCTACTCTCTCACATCACCCCAGCTTACCCTTCCCCTTCCCAGTGTCCTCAAGTCCATTCTCTATGTCTGTGTCTTTATTCCTATCCTGCCCCTAGGTTTATCAGAACCATTTCTTCTTTTATTTTTTTAGATTCCATATATATGTGTTAGCATACGGTATTTGTTTTTCTCTTTCTGACTTACTTCACTCTGTATGACAGACTCTAGGTCCATCCACCTCACTACAAATAACTCAATCTTGTTTCTTTTTATGGTTGAGTAATATTCCACTGTATAAATGTGCCACATCTTCTTTATCCGTTCATCTGTTGACGGACACCTAGGTTGTTTCCATGTCCTGGCTATTGTAAATAGTGTCGCAGTGAACATTGTGGTACATGACTCTTTTTGAATTATGGTTTTCTCAGGGTATATGCCCAGCAGTGTGATTGATGGGTCACTTGGTATTTCCATTTTTAGTTTGTTAAGGAACGTGCATACTGTTCTCCATAGTGGCTGTATCAATTTACATTCCCACCAATAGTGCAAGAGGGTTCCCTTTTCTCCACACCCTCTCCAGCATTTATTGTTTGTAGATTTTTTGATGATGGCCATTCTGACTGGTGTGAGGTGATACCTCACTGTAGTTTTGATTTGCATTTCTCTAATGATGAATGATGTTGAGCATCCTTTCATGTGTTTGTTGGCAATCTGTATATCTTCTTTGGGGAAAGAACCCTCAGAATAGGAGAAAATATCTGCAAATGAAGCAACTGACAAAGGATTAATCTCCAAAATATACACGCAGCTCATGCAGCTCAGTATCAAAAAAACAAACAACCCAATCCAAAACTGGGTGGAAGACCTAAATAGGCATGTGTCTTTTTGAATTATAGTTTTGTCTGAGTATATTCCCTGGAGTCTGACCACTGAATCATATGATAATTCTATTTTTAGTTTTCTGAGGAACTTCCATACTGTTTTTCCATAGTGGCTGTACCAACTTACATTCCCACCAACAGTGTAAGAGGGTTCCCTTTTCTCCACACCCTCTCCAGCATTTGTTATTTGTAGACTTTTTAATGATGGCCATTCTGACTGGTGTGAAGTGATACCTCATTATAATTTTGATGTGCGTTTCTCTAATAATTAGTGATGTTGAGTGTCTTTTCATGTGCCTGCTGGCCATCTGTATGTCTTCTTTGGAGAAATGTCTACTAAGGTCTTCTGCCCATTTTTTGATTGAGTTGTTTCTTTTTTTACTGTTAAGTTGTATGAGCTGTTTGTATATTTTGGAGATTAAGCCCCTGTCTGTCGTATCATTTGCAAATATTTTCTTCCATCCCATAGGTTGTCTTGTGTGTGTTTTTTTTTTAATGGTTTCCTTTGCTGTGCAAAAGCTTGTAAATTTGATTAGGTCCCATTTGTTCATTTGATTTTATTTCTGTTGCCTTGGGAGGCTGACCTAAGAAAACGTTGGTACAATTTATGTCAGAGAATGTTTTGCCTATGCTCTCTCCTAGGAGTTTTATGGTGTTGTATCTTATGTTTAAATATTTAAGCCATTTTGAGTTTGTTTTTGTGAATGGTGTGAGGGTGTGTTCTAACTTTATTTATTTACGTGTAATGGTCCAACTTTCCCAGCACCACTTGTTGGAGAGACTGTCTTTTTCTATTTTATACTCTTGCCTCCTTTGTCAAAGATTAATTGACCATAGGTGTGTGTGTTTATTTCTGAGCTCTCTGTTCTGTTCCATTGATCCATATCCCTGTTTTTGTACCAATACCATGCTGTTTTGATTACTGTAACTTTGTAGTATTGTCTGAAGTCTGGGAGAGTTATGCCTCCTGCTTCATTTTTTTCCCTCAGGATTGCTCTAGCAATTCTGGGTCTTTTATGTTTCCATATAGATTTTTGGACTGTTTGTTCTATTTCTATGAAAAATTTTATAGGTTATTTGATAGGGGTAGCATTAAATCTGTAGATTGCTTTGGGTAGTATTGCCATTTTAACAATATTAATTTTTCCGATCCAAGAGCATGGGATATCTTTCCATTTCTTTGAATCCTCTTTTATTTCCTTTATTAATGTTTTATAGTTCTCAGCATATAAGTCTTTCACTTCCTTGGTCAGGTTTATTCCCAGGTATTTTATTTGTTTATTTTTTGGTGTAATTTTAAAAGGTACTGTTTTTTTACCTTCCCCTTCTGATATTTCATTGTCAGTGTAAAGGAATGAAACTGATTTCTGAATGTTAACCTTGTATCCTGCTACTCTGCTGAATTCACTTATTACATCTAGGAGTTTTTGTGTGGAGTCATTAGGGTTTTCCATATATAGTATCATGTCATCTGCATATGGTGACAATTTTACCTCCACCCTTCCCATTTGGATACCTTTTATTTCTTTTTCTTAATATGGCAATTTTTAAGTTTTACCAAAAATATTCCATTTCTTTTGGGAAAATATGATAATGATAAATTTACATTTGTGTGCTGATGGCTAAGTTTTTTAGTTAGCAAACAATAGCTAAGTGCTGGCCCTGTAATAAATGCTTTATAAACATTTGTTCTTTTAATCCTCATAACATATCTATGAACGAGCTATTATTTTATTAATCCCATGTTATAACTGAGGAAATCAAAGAATAGAGAGGCTAGGTATTTGCCCAAGGTCCAACAGCAAGCAAGTAATGGAGTCAGGATTTGGACTCAGAAATACTATGTACTCCTAACTGCTCTGCTCTCTCAAGGTCAGGAATATTCTATGAATCTCATATGATTGTGTCAACAACTCCTCATAATGTCTTCCTGTAGGTATTATTATTAAACCCATTTGCAGTGGAGGGAATTAAGGCTTAAAGAGGCTACATGGCTTGCCCTAATCTCTCTGCTCCACAATATTTTAAATTTCACCAAATGGGATTTTGTATCTTATGGTACAGTAGAATCAATTTTACTAGCTATACAGTTGGTACGTAATATAGTTATACAAGTAAGAGATCGTGACCAACCCCAATCTTGCCTCATCCTACAAGGTTTCGTTTGCACTAAAAAAAACTGCCCACCCCTAATCTTGGGAGTTTGGAAATAACAGGAAGTTTCAGAAACATCTGAACACCTAGCTAGAGTGGGCAGAGGACAGGCTAGAATAATTACCTACCCCAAACCTCCAACAAAGCAAAACTAAATTTTCTTTTGCAAGTCCAGAACACTATGGTTCTGAATGTCAAGAGAGAGAATGTTAATGCCACTAACATCTGCAAGGAATTGGCTTCTCCTAAAATATATATATATATATATATATAAGTGTTTTAAAAATGGGTTTATATTGCTTACTTTGATTATGAACTGATAAAGCACAGAACTATCAGAAACCCGGCTCCTTTTAAAATACAGGCTGTTTCACTGTGTTCTTTCCTTCCTATAATCTCTTTCTGATCAAATGCAGACTATTTCAGCCTGCAATTTCCAATTTAATTCTTGTCTTCATTTGAGTTATTAAACTGGACTCCATTTCAGAAGGAACTGAGCCGACACTGGATCCTTGGTTACCAACCACGGTGGATAACCATCTGCTTGAATGATTTTCACCATACGTGTTTAAAGAAAGACAAGGTCTCATACAAGCTTGTTGTAGGTAATATTTGAAAATCATAAAAGGAGAGGAAAATCAGAGTAAGCTGTAAAATTGCAAGCAAAATCGAAATGATAAAAACATATTTTTAATCCCAAGAGTTAGTAGAGTTTAGCAAATTTATTTCCTGTCATTCCCAAGAAAACTCAGGTTCAATTTGAAAATAGTTCCCAAACTGGGAAGAATTAATTCTTTATCAATTACAAATTAAATCCTGAAAATTATTCTGAGCAAGCCAATTGTGATTTGGAATGAGTTTTTCTTTCTGGTTCTCTCAGTGGGTCTTTAAAAATAATTTCCTCAGGCATACTGAACTCCATCTGCCTTTCCCAGAGCCTTTTAGTAACATACTAAAAAAAATTCAACTTAAAAGCTTTTAGCAATTTTTTTATAACCCGAGTATAAACAAATTGCACTATTACTGTTTAAAGATTTATTTTCCCTGGTCAATAAAATTAACTTTCAATTAAGTAATACATAGGGTCCCATGATATGCTTAAATGTGGACAAAAGGTAAAATTAGATCCAAAAAGTGGGTACAGGAGAAAACCCATGTAAAATCAACACAGCAGGGCATAACAAATATTCCAAAGAAAGTACGTCTGAGTTGAAATTTATCATCTATCATTATGCCTCTGAATATTATCTTTATAACATGTCTATTTTTATGGTTTGTAAAGTACTTTCACCTACATTTCTAGAGCTGATTTTTACAACAGCCACGCAGCCTGTTGAGTTCAAATATTATCGCAGTTTTACCGATGTCAGAACTAAAGCTCTGAGCAGTAACAAACTGCCAAAAGCCACGTAGCTGGTGGTGACTGCTCCATGTTTTTTCCCTTCTTTTGTCTCCAAACCTCAGACTCTTTCCACCAAGGCTTATCACCAGCTCTGTTTAAGCTTATGTCTACAGAGTTTGGGAGACAGCCCCAGTCTGAAACGTTCCATTGAGGAAGTATGCAGTGAATTGCTGCATGTGTCATTTGGGAGGGGGCCAGTTTTGTCTATTTCCAAAAAGGAGGGAGCAACAGATAAGAAGATGAAGCAAGGATTCCAGAAAGGAGTGTTAGAACGTTGTCTGATTGTTCAGACAAATTGCTGCCCCATGCATGATTCCAATCCTACCCTCACAATCTTAAAGGATAAAGAGAGAGCAATTAGGCATATTTCCTAACAGAGCAATTAAATGACCTGAACAGGATAATTCAGGCAGTAAGTGAAAAGAGGAACCAGTACAGGAGCCAGGGAGATCAGCGTGCTTCATGATCTTTCCAGTAATATAAAGTTTCCAAATAATCAAATCCAAATTTAAATGTAAAGATGGAACTTTATTGCAAACTTAAATATGGAAAATTTGTTTGGCACATCCAGTACCTCAAAATGTCGTTTTCAGTATTACTTTCTGTATATATAAAACTATGAGCTACCAGGAATATTAAATTACCATAAAATATAACTCCACTTAATCTAGGTAAAGTAAGATTACTGATAAATTGTAGTTTAGCAACTGCAATGGTGCAGACTAAAACTACACAAGAAATTGATGAAGCATTGAAGATAACAGGCTGTGATTTTGAAAAATTGTGTTGCTGTCAAAGTAAGCATCTTGAATGATTAAATTCTAATGTGAAGTTAAAATTGTTTTGCTAACTAATCTAATAAATCATATTGGAAAATAATTTAGCATAAATGAAAATCAGCTGCTTTCTTGTCCCTGGAGTAGTGCAATGAGGAAAAAAAAATCTGATTGGGATATTTGAAATAAACATTTATACAAATATTTTTAAATAAACTTGTTCATGTATATGTTAATTTTCTTTCAGAATAAAGAATTTGGTCTGAGGTGACAAAACAATAGAAAGTACCATCTCTTAATGTTCACAGTAAACATACTATGCTAAAGAAAGCTAATCTTTCCAAAGCAAAGTTTGGTTGTCAAGAAGTTTTTCAGCTTCCAGCAATGTTGTATTTTTTTTTCCTAATGGCATCACTTTTTGTGGGACATTTTGCTCTTTCACCACAAGCTGAGTACCATTGTTCTGTTTCCCACTGGACAGGGAAGGGACAGTAGTGCCAGGTGACATGTTCTATTACATGGTGTTCATTAGGCAGAAAGTTTCTTTTCGGAGAAAAAAATGACCTTAGAGTTTGCATATGGTTCTCTATGCCCTGATCAGTGCTAAGATTTAAGCTTTAATGATCCTTTAAGAATAAAGGAAGTGTTCTCCTTTACATTAACTTTTTCCCCCAAGGTATTTTTCCTCAATATATTATCTCAGCATATGACTCAAAAAGCCCACCCTAAGACCAGTCTAGCTCTATGATATATTATTATATACTCAACTGAAAGCAAGGAAGATTGGTTAGCAAAATAACAACAACAATAATAAAAAGTGAACAATTCTACCGGGGGGATTGTAGTTTCCTATGCCTGTAGCTCTTCCCCACTTTCCTCACCCCAAGAAAAGTAACAACCTCTTATGGAAGGATTAGGTATTTTAGATATTGACTTCATTGAGTGCTAAAGCACAACTAATGTTTCTAAGTACTTTCCATCATTCTTAGTAAAAAACAAAAATAAGTAACTGTATTTGATGTGATCTGTTGAATTCAATTTTACCAGTAGCTGCTCCCTACTCAATGTTTGTTTTTTTATAAGACCGTAAGTATATACAGATGGAATTTCACCAAAACTATCATCATGACATTTGTGCAAGTATTAGAATACTTGGGGTTTTTTGGTTGGTTGGTTTCTGTTTGTTTTCTCCCCACAAGTGTCTATAAAGACTGGCTATTGGCCTCTGATCCAAAGTTAGGGTAAATAAAGTATATGTAACTTTCCTCAGGCATAAATAATATGAGTATGTAATTCAAAGGTTTATAGGGAACATTTAATAGGTTAAAGCATCTAGTCTGCTTTTAAGGGTACTGGGCACTAAAGTGTTAGCTATCATATGGCTATTTCAATCATGAGGAAATAGAAGAAAATCAAGCTGAATATTTAATAATTACCTGTTTACACTACTCCAGGGACAAGAAGGCAGCTGGTTTTCAATTATGCAAGTATTTTCCGATATGATTTCTTAGATTCTGTTATAGTTATCAATGTATCGCCTCTGAGCTTTAAATCTATTCTTCAACATCTGCTCTGTGGTAATGCATGGTATTCCTTTCGGCATTTCTCCACCAAGATTGAGCACTATGTTAACATTCCTCAGTAGAGGGAGGTGGAGAGACACCGCGGGCGGGAAGAGGGCATCTGGCTGCTTCCAGCTGCCACGCCCTTGGTCGCAGTGCACATCTGAGAACGACTGGTGATGGTCGGCTCCAGCCTTGAGACCAGAATCTGTGGTCCCCAGCGACATGACAGTTCCAGCCCAGGCTGGTAACTCCCTCCCTTAGCCCTCCCCGTGTGGACAGTGTGAACCCCTCTTGTCTCCACCAGTGCACTAGCCCCTTCCACATCCCCTCCTACCTGCACCCTGCACGGTGCTTCCTCCTTGCCTCGTGGCTGTGGACAGGATCTGGTCTGGGCAGGCCAACGAGCTTCTTGGCCGTCCAGTGCACTGCAGCCACACCTTCTCCCACAAGGCCTGAAGCCAAGCCCTGGGGAGGTTCCCTGCAAGTTTGCTTCCTGGGGCACCCCCCTCAGGTCCCCTCCCTTGGACCTAAGACACCTTTTACCTTCCTCACTGCATCTTAGCGTTGTCTTCTCATTGCTTCATAATTCTTTATATTAAGCGTTCTCCCTTGTTTACAATGGCACATGTCTGTCTCTTGATTGGACTAAGAGAGATACAGATAAGATAAAGAACATTTTCCAAGAAAATGATTTTTATGTAAATCTTGAATGAGTGTTGCTCTTTTGATGTAATCATGCTAGAACCTGTTCTAGGTGCTTCCATCTGTGAGCTCACTTAATCCTCTAACCACCCTATTTCACAGATACGGGAAATCAAGGCCATAGCTCCTTGAAATCTTGCTGAAAATAGTAATTTGAGTTTTTTCAAAGTTTGTTTGCTTTATTTTAAAGTTTTATTCAGTTTCTAGCACACAGTAAGGACTGTTTAAGTGTTATAACATCATAATTGATACGAATTATTTAAAAAATTGATCTTTCTCTCCCATGGTGTTGACTTTTCTTCACAAGTCTGATGATTGTCGGTTCCCTATTTTTACTTCTGTATGTGGACTGGATGGATGACCACACATAGCTTATATGAGTAGGTTATTTGTTCAACAGCAGGTCTTTCTCCTGAGCAGGAAGTTGGTTCTGAACTCTGCATGTGGACAGGCACAACAGGACAACTTTAAAGTAGGCAGAAGGGGAGCAACTGATATTCCCTAAAATGCCAGTGGGTAATAATAACTCAAATAATAGCTCAAAAGACTAACCCTCCTCAAGAAGAATGTTTATTAACTGAGAGCATTATTTTCTGGTCTTCACTGGTAAGAAGATCAGGAATAAAAGCCACAAATGCCAGAGTTTTCTTAGGCTAGGAAGAGAAGTGGGGGAAGAGGCAGGAGAGCTGTAAAGAGGGATGTAGTTGTTCCTCTGTAGAACTTCCATCGTTCCCTTGATTTCTCTTCCATGCCCCACTCTAACTCTGCTCAGTCACTCATGTGGAGCTCAGAACTTCTTGAGGCTTTGCCCTGAAAAGTAGTTCTTACCTTCATCACTTCCAATGCTTCCTCTTTGGGAAGAGGAACACTTTTGGGAAGTTTGGGACAATTGGTTCCTCTGTCCTGTTTTATTCTGTAATGGTGCAGTGGGTTGAATAGTGGCCCCTGAAAGATATGTTCAGATCTTAACTCTTGGTACATGTGAAGGTGACCTTATTTGGAAAGACTGTCTTTGCAGATGTAATTAAGATAAGGCTCTCAAGATGAGACCATTCTGGATTTATGATGGTCTCTAAGGCCAGGAGCTGGTGTCCTTAGAAGGAAGAGGAGAGGGAGATTTGAGACACAGGCAGAAGGTCACATGAGGATGGGGGCAGAAAGTGGAGTTATGCAGCCACAAGCTACCAGAAGCTGGAAGAGGCAAGGAAGCGTTCTCCCCTAGAGCCTTCAGAGGGAATGTGGCCCTGCCAACACCTTGCTTTTGGACATCTGGCTTCCAGAACAGTGAGAGAAAATATTTCATTTGTTTTAAGTCACCAAGTGTGTGGTAATTTGTTATGGCAGCCTTGGGAAACTAATATAAATAGAATTCTATTACCATCCTGTCTTTCAGAAGTCCTCCGAAATCTCTGAGCGGCTCATGTGACCCCTGGCCCTATACTCTTCTCAACACTGCTCTGTATTTATCTCATTTTGTTTCTTTTGACTGAAACAGAAGCTAACGACTCTCAGTCTGCACTGAAAATTTTAAAATAGTATTTAATATTTAAATCGAGTCTATCTTCAATCTTGTCCTCATATCCAGATTCAGGCTAAATTGAAAGAAAGCATTCAACTAAAAGAAAGGAGATTTAATTTCAGTTCTGTGGCACAGAGAGTACGTGTTCCCCAGATACAATGGTATAGGAACAACTGCATTTAAAATGAAAGCCAATCTAGACTGATGGGTTTGACAGCTTACTTACTGAGCTGCATTTGTTCCCACGCCATTTCAGCCGTAAAGGTATGTGTATGTGTGTATATGTTAAGTTCTTAATTTTTCCGCTAGCATTGTTTCACAAGATCCCTTCAGAAATATCCAATATTCATTTTAATTTCAGTCAGAATAAGTATAAAACCAGTTCCCTTTATAACATTAAATTTTAACTTCAAACCTTCAGAGACCTAAGTGTGCTTTACAAAGATCTCCTACCATGTCTTTCCTCCAGCAAAAATCACGCAGTGTTCTGTTTCTGCCAGTGAAGAATTAGTTATGTAAAGGGGAAGAGGGCATTGAAAGGCAGCACCTAGGAATAGCCTGGGTGGTCACATGGGTTTTTCTTCATTAAGACATTATAAAGTTTAGCTCTCAGTGTGAAGATAATTTAAATTGAAAGAATTTTTGTACCTTGCTACTGCAATAAGTTCTCTGTAAATGCATATAGTTTTACAAATGAGAAGCTGTGTGGCACTTGCGCTAAGCAAGGTGCTCAGCGCTAAGGCAACAGAACATTCCTTAAATATCTCCTTTTGATGTCAGACCCTGAAAATTAGGCATTAAAAATGAATAACCCTGCAACTCTAAGAAAAATTAGAGCAAGTAAAATATAATTTAATGAATCCCTGTGTGATAGGAAACCATAGTTCAAATCACTTGATATCAGAAATTACCCTCCATCCCTTAGCCCTTAATATATTAAAGCCAGCTCAACTCACGTGTCTTCTAGAAAAACTTCTCGAATAATTCCAACCCACATTGAAGGTCTTTCTTCAAGACCTTATCTGTATTTATCTATGTCAATTATCAACTTATACACCATTTTGTAGCCACATCTAAACTCATTCACTTGTGTCTATCTTGCTTCCCTATTGAGATTACAAATCCAATGAGGTCAAGAACCGTGTTCTTTTTTTTTATTATTATTATTTATTTATTTATTTTTGGCTGCGTTTGGTCTTCGTTGCTGCACGTGAGCTTTCTCTAGTTGCGGCGAGCAGGGGCTACTCTTCATTGTGGTGCGCGGGCTTCTCATTGCGGTGGCTTCTCTTGTTGCGGAGCACGGGCTCTAGGCACGTCGGCTTCAGTAGTTGTGGCTCACGGGCTCACTAGTTGTGGCTCACAGGCTTTAGAGTGCAGGCTCAGTAGTAGTGGCGCACGGGCTTAGCTACTCCGAGGCATGTGGGATCTTCCCGGACCAGGGCTCGCACCCATGTCTCCTGCATTGGCAGACAGATTCTTAACCACTGTGCCACCAGGGAAGCTCAAGAACCGTATCTTAATCTTCTTTTGAAGATTACTCCTTCACTGAGGTAAATAATTTAAAAAACTGAAGTGAACTTTAAAATAAAATGGATCACTCAGACGCATTAAGATTTTAACTAAAGTTTCCAATAGAGTACGCTGTATCACTTCATCTGCAGTGTTAAAAATTATAAGAAGTCATCTACCCTTAATCATCAGTCAAGGGGAAAGTCTCATGGGTCCATTATGTTCAATCTATATTCTAGCTGCCACACTTGTCTTTTGAATTCTCCTCTCTTGAGATTTTGGTACCCTCTACTTAAAATAACTGTGAAAGTATGTCTGGAAAATAATTGCCAAGACCTGTGTTTCCACCAGCCCATCACCCAGGTCGTCAGTCATGCTTCAGCCCAGAGTCGGCAATCTATTAGTACCTATCATTTTGGAGCACTGATATGTTCCAAGCACTATATAGATAGCTAGATAAATATAGTTAGAAATGTAGATATAGATGCATGTATCTGTATGTATATATGTGTATATTCCTGTCAATGACCTTGAGAATGTGGTATTATCAGCCTTGTTTTGCAGATGTATAAATAACTTGCTTGAGGTTATAGAGTAACTGAACAAGGATGCAAACCTCAATTTAGAATCTGCCTCCAAAATTCATGTGGTTTTCATTGTCACCCTGTCGCACTAACAAAACTTCACATTTCAGATGATAAAAAGATAAAACTGTAATGAACGTAAATGCTCTTTGAATCCTTGAGTTTAAACGTTTTCCTTTTTATTAATTAATATTTTTTTTAAGTCACAAACTACAAATCTCATGATAAAAAGCAGTGAATGGAAATCACTTAGGAGCATGTGAAAGCAAGTTGACAGAGAAAAAGTAAATTAAAAAAAAACAAGGAAAACCAAAACATTGAGAAAAAATAGCCTTATCAGTCATTTTTCAAGAAAAATGGTATCGTCTTGTGGATTTAGTTTGGATTTTTTTAGAAGATTTTACAAAAAATGTACACTTGGTAGCCAATAAGGACAGATGATGTCGTAGTGACAAAGGTTACCTGTGAAAATACTGGTGACTGCAAATGTAGTGAAGCTGTGCAGAACTATAAATTTACCTATGAGAAGATTGATCATTGGCTCCCAATTTCATACACCTGTTTTAATAGAGGTGGACAGGCATTCCTATTTTCTATTGTAGGTAATGCAGTTGAGCTTATGGAGGGCAAGGTAAGGGTAATAGGAAAAATAAGAGGCAAGCCTTCCATATGTGTTAGCCCCAGAGAATGCTGAAAGTAGATACTGTTTCTGGAATATCAGAGTCAGGGAGGGTCTTTTCTACCTAGTATGGTTGACACTTGAACAATGCAGGGATTAGGGGAGTAGACTTTCCATGCACTTGCAGATTCAAGTGTAATTTATAGTTGGCCCTCATTCCTCCTTATCCACGGCTTCTCTGTAACTGGGGTTCCATATCTTCAGATTCAACCAACTGCAGATCATGCAGTAAATATGGTAGTATTATGGTAGCTGTGTTCTCTCAGCTCAAGATCTCAAACCAAATCAACAAAATAAGCTCCAACTGAGGAGGAGATTGATGAAATTATTTTTCCTCTCAAAGTTTTTTCAGCCACAGAACCCCTAAAATTATCCCCGGATATTAAGCTGTAGCAAACCCACCATTTGGTGCCAAAGAGCAGCTGGGGCCTCAATGAATCTGCATCTCAGGGTCTGAACTCTGGGCTAACTAGATGTGCAGTTTTTCCCCAGGTCACTTTATTAACCACTCAACAAGACAACCACTGGGGTGAATTTTTCTGAACCTCATTTATTACTTTTTGTTGTACTTAAAAACTGCCTAAGGAAACTAAATGTCATTACATCAGTGGGTTAGATGCAGTGATCCTCAAACCTTGCTAACATTAGGATGATTCGGGGAGCTTTTAAAATCCTGGTGCACAGGCCACATGTCAGGTGGATTATATTAGAGTCTTTTGGGGGAAAACGCCAACATCTTTATTCTTCTGAACTCCCCCTGAGGTAATTCCAGTGGGCAACCAAAGGTGATAACTAGTGCGTTCTTTTTTTTTTTTTTTTAATTTTATTGGAGTATGGTTGATTTACAATGTTGCATTAGTTTCAGGTGTACAGTAAAGGGATTCAGTTATACCTATACATATATTCATTCTTCTTCAGATTCTTTTCTCATATAGGTTGTAACAGAATACTGAGTAGAGTTCCCTGTGCTCTACAGTATAGATCCATGTTGGTTATCTATCTTATACATAGTAGTGTGTGTATGTTAATATCAAGCTCCTGATTTATCCCTCCCCCCACATTTCTCCTTTGGTAACCATAAGTTTGTTTTCAATATCTGTAAGTCTGTCTCTGTTTTGGAAATAAGTTCGTTTGTATCATTTTTTAAATTAGATTCCACATATGAAAGATATCATATGATATTTGTCTTCGTCTGACTTACTTCGCTCAGTATGATCGTCTCTAGGTCCATCCATGTTGCTGCAAATGGCAATATTTTTTTCTTTTTTATAGCTGAGTAATATTCTGCTGTATATGTGTACCACATCTGCTTTATCCATCCCTCTGTTGATGGACATCTAGGTTGCTTCCATGTCCTGGCTATTGTAAGTAGTGCTGCCACAAACATTGCAGTGCATGTATCTTTTCAAATTATGGTTTTCTCTGGATATATGTCCAGGAGTTGGGTTCCTGGATCATGTGGTAGTCCTATTTTTAGTCTTTTAGTCTTTTTATGTTCTCCATAGTGGTTGTACCAGTTTACATTCCCACCCACGGTGTAGGAGGGTTCCCTTTTCTCCACACCCTGTCCAGCATTTATTGTTTTTAGACTTTTTATGATGGCCATTCCGACCTGTGTGAGGTGATACCTCATTGTAGTTTTGATTTGTATTTCTCTAATAATTAGTGATGTTGGCCATCTTTTCATGTGTTTTTTGGCCATATGTGTATCTTCTTTGGAGAAATATTTATTTTGATCTTCTGCCCACGTTTTGTTTGGGTTGTTGTTTTTTTGACATAGAGCTGCATGAGCTGTTTGTATATTTTGGAGATTAATCCCTCGTCATTTGCTTCATTTGCAAACTACTGCCTTCTCTGAATAGAATAGTGTCAGCATAGGGACTTGTTCTAGAAGAGAATTGGGGCCAAGATATGAGCTTTAGCACCACATGGATGAATGGCATGAGTCAGCCATCTTGAAAAAATACATTATGCGGTCACAGTAAGTGATAACCCCAGAGAATTCACACAGAAGGACTGAAATACTGTGGCAGTTCTGAACAAAAATAATGGCATGCAACTTTTATTCAGTGCGAGTACAACTGCTATGTGGAAAATTCCCTTGATGTGACAGTAGCTTCCCAGAACACTTCTAGGAAAGTTATCTTAGAGGATGTAGAACAGAAAGGCTCATAGTTAAAATTAAGATTCTCCAATCACACAGAAAGTAAATCCATTTTAAACTCATAGCAAGAAATAGAGGAATAAGGTGAGGTAGGATAGGATGCAAGAGGATAGAAGGACCATTTTCCCTGAATCCTAGATTCTAGATTAGCAACATTTAGGAGTCCCCTCTGCTTCTTCTCTCACCTCTTTCTCTTCTCTCTCCCTCTCTCCTCTCTCGTCTATGCCTCTCTCTCTTCCCCCCCGCCTCTCTCTCTCTGCCTCATCACCCTTCCCCATAGGCAGTATAGTTTTGAAGACTAGAATTGATGTTTGAATAAAGGGGACCAACAGGTGGTGCCTGGAGCAACAGGAAACGTGTGCTGTATTTGAGAGAATCAGGCAAGGGTGTCTGGCCACAGAAGAGTTCACAGGTGAGCCCACTGAACAGGTGAGGCTTTTATCTGCTTTTCTTGGGCAGAGCATGCGTGGGGCCAGAACAGGGCTATTATGTGTGCTACGAATGGGCAGCCAATTTAGGGTTAGTCTCTCTATCCGCTCCTATCTAGAAGAAACACTTGTATCATGTATTCCACTTATTCTGCCATTAACACATCTGAGAAATCATTAATATCTCTTTTGAATTCTGCCTGTGTGTCACAAGCTGCTTGCTTATTCATACTCATGCTTAACACTTCCTAGGAGATTTGTCTCTTTTATAAGCTACTAGCTTTCTCACTATTGGTGCTTAACATTCTTATGAGTTTCATCATTCCTGTTTATTTGTCTTTTATAAGAGAATTGAATATTCTCCATAAAGCAAGCACAACATTCCAACAGCTTCCTCCACATTTGAAGGACAGGACTTTATTATGGAGGTGAAAGAGACCTCTGTCACTTTCATTGCTCAATTTGGATAACTTTATACATTTTTAAGTTGAAATGTAACGGCTGCATGCAACCCTTGTTAAGGACAGTATGTTCAAGGGGAAAATGCTGTGGGCAAATCAGAGAGCTCAAACTGAAGAAAGGTGACAAGCTAAACGTTAAACATGAAAAAATACATCTCAAGAATGGGATGGCCCATTCTGAGCAAAATTTTGGGCTAAGCACAGATCCAAAACATAGTGATGTTTTGCAAACACTGGCAGATGTGATTGAAGGATGATTATCCATTGCAGGAACTGTGGTCACTAGTCCATTAAACTGCACACCAAGGTAGCATTTGTGTCATCAGGAATAGTATATCTTAATGATTATACATAGTATAGATATAAGCACAAGTAAACTTGACACATACATAATCTATATGCATATATATATAAAATATACCTATTCATATATACTGAAATAGCGAAAATTGTCTTGGTATTATGAGAGGTAATTCTACAATATCTATACCAGCCAGTGCGCCAGCAGGAAACAAAAGTCACACACAAATCAGGGTAGTTGGAGAAGGTTTATTAAGGACCTATTTACGAAGCTTAACGATAAGACATAGGGAAAACACAGGGATGAGTTCAGCATCCCCTACTAGTGACTGTAAAGTCACTACAATCTGTAGGCCTGAATAGGCTAGTGGAGGGGTTTCTGGAAGCTAGAATGAGACAGTCTTGAGGAAAGGGCTTGAGAGGGCCTGTCACCTTTGCTTGAAGGACACATTCAGACTGAGGTTACAAGACAGAAAGGGATCCAGATAAATAAGTGCTGAGCTTCATTTACTCCCGTCTCTGAAACCTGGCCCAGGAGTCCTGTGGCCACACCCAACTAGGAGCCAGAAACAAGGCAGCCTGCAACTGTCATTCACGTAGATCAGCTTTCTAGAGAAGAGAGCAGGCTTTAAAAGGGTGGAGTGGACCTAGAGGAGCAAGCGGAAGTTATCTGGTCCAATGCCCAAGTCAGATGTGCAATTATAAGATCATTTATTCAATTGACTCCTTTTTTAAAGGGTGAAGAAACTTAGGAATAAGGAATGGATGTTATTTTCCACAGCAGGTCTTCTATTTCAAATAACTGTAGTAAAATCCTCAGGACATAGATATGATTAAGGCAGAGGCCAGACTTCAGGAGTTCACAGTCCGCAGGGGAGATTGCATGTAGATAAATAGATAAATAAATAGTTAAAATAGTATTAAAGTAGAAAAGCAGCTGCTGTCTGAGGTCTTGTTAAGAATAGTATCCTCAAGGAACAGTAGGCAAATCGAAGGAAGTAGAAATTATATATAACAAAGTAAAAATTGCTATAACAAATATGGCAGGAGGTGCCAACCTGCAGGGTATGAAATCATCCAGTGTCATGTTGAAAAATATACATATATATACCTGTAAAACTTTTATCCTTTCTCTTAAGCATCTTCACAGGAAAGACAATACCACAAAAATGACTACAGGCTATAAAACTCTATTTTACATATTCTAGTAGCCTAACGATATAGTTTAATTCTGAGATAGATGCTTCAGAAACTTTCTCTTCTGCATGTCAAGTGTGAACATGAAAGCAGTAATTTACCTCCAGTGACCTAGAATTTAATTGTCATGAGGATATTTTATTTAGCCCTGCTCACCTCATGATGGAACCAGAAAGGTGAATGTTTCAACCATAAAATTATAGCTCTAACTTCTCTGTTTCTATCCATGGCTAAATAAAAACCAAACAATCATTATTTCATCTCCAAAGTGATATAAATTTCTAGGTGATCTTTACTAAGGAAAATTAGCTCCAAAATATGTCATATCTGGTAAATAATGATGTTGTTAAATTGGTTTTGCAGTTACGTTTCCAGTGAACTGTAAAAGTATGACAACTAGGCTTTTCTGAATACAAACAGTTTGTGATAAGATTCTCCCCACTGCCTCTCACTGCAAGCCAAGCTATTAAAATATTTTTAAAATATAATTCACCTTTTGAAGTTTCTTCACCAGTCTTTAACACATGTATAGATATTTCAAATGATAATCTTAAAATTCCACATGCAAATCAACTTCTCTCTTTGGTTGGATTTTTAAAGCATTGCCTGAAGAAATTGGGCTGATGGACACCCACTGATAAACAATTTACTTTAAAGATACATTATTTATAAATGAACAGCCCTGTACCTCCTGTGAAAATCCTGAAGTTCTTAGATAAATAACAAAGCATATAATCCTGCCTGAATTTTTGCCTTTCCTAATTTTGTGTAATAACTTTATTGAGATATAAGTCATTCACCTGGCATAGAAGTCATCCATTTGAAGTGCATTATTCAGTGATGTTTAATATATTGGTAGAGTGGTATGATGATCAGAAAAATCAGTTATACTGGTTTTGCAAATTTCAGCGAATATTTCTGGAGCTTGGACCAGGTGCCTGCCGTTGTTCTAGGCATGGGGTGCGCAGTCAGCAGGGTGACATATTAAGTTCTAGCTCATATGGAATGTATATTCTTGTACAAGGAGACATACAGTGGACACAGAAGCAAGTACATGTGTAATACATCTTATGTGATAAATTCTAGGAAGAAAAGCAAAACAGGGGCAACAGTTGTAGGAGGTAGGTGATCAGGAAGGAAGGGCCTCTGTGAAAAGTGGAGGTGACTGAAGTGAAGGAATGGATCACAGAACAGTTGAGAGGAGAGCCTTTCAGACAGAAAAATGGGCAGATGCAAACCCCTGGTGTGGATGTACGCGAGGCATTGCTGAGAAAGAGCGAGAAGGCCAATATTGCTAGAAGAGACCAGGGAGACACAAAGGACATGGATGAGAAGGGGGCAGAGGCCAGAGGGCGCACAGCCTTGTAGACCTTGGTCACTTCTTATTCTGAGTGAGATGGAGGCTGATGGGGTGTCTTTGAGCAGTGAAGTGGAGGGCCCTGACGTCGATTTTTAAGGGATCATTGTGGCTGGTGTGAGAGCACAGACTAACCTGCTGGGTCAAAGGAGAAAGGGAAGAGTCCAGCCGGGAGGCTATGACAGTGGTCCAGGCATGAGATGCTGAGGGCTTAGGCTTAGAGTACTGGCCTTCTCTATTTTAACATGGATATATTAGCACATCAATAGAGTGCATATGATCATACATACCTAGATCCAGTGATACCGGCATCTTCACATTTGTAAAACTTAATAAAAATTGTATTTATATTCAGATAGTAAATCAATTTTATCCACCTGATTTTAAAAGAAAAGTATCTTACATCCACATTATTCTCATCCTTACTTTTTTTCATATCCCTTGTAAGTGGAAGTTTTTGTTCCTTCACTGCCCCATCTTAGATATTTACTATACCTCCTTAGTAATCCCTTGAGGGCACTTATCCACTAGAAAAGTACAAGGTTACTTCACCAAGAAGGCCTTATCTGTCAACACAGATATCTTCTATTCTTTCTTAGTGGCTTATAGATACATTTAACTCACTCCTGAGAAATATTAGTGAATATCTCACTGCCTCACAGAGACACCATTGATCAGATACTAAGATGTATGGAGCCGTGCACCAAAACTCTCACTCTTTTTATCATATACAGAAATATAAAGAGAATAAACCTCTAATGGAGTTTACATAAGTTTCCTATATTTTTCAGTTATTTAGATCTAAGCATAACAGCTTTGACTAAATTACGTTTGCCTTCATTTATTCATTCCACCAGTGTATATGTGTTTGTTTTCTATGTGTCATTCACTACTCTTAGTGCTGGAGGTACAAAGTGAAACATGCTTGCCTTAGAGAAGTTGACAATCTAGATGAAAAGACATTCAAGCATACAAATATTTAAAAGAATAGAATGAGTTCCATCCATGTGGTTATAGCAGAGATAGAAAAGAGGGTCCCTGTCTTGCAAGGGACACCATGTATACAGAATACAATGCCCATTTGTGTCCTGTGAGCAATGCAGTACTGTGAGCCTGATGGCACGTGTAGTTTATATGGTAATGCTAAACAACTTTTAAGGGGTGTGAAGACCTATTCTGATCCTATATCCCATGACGACGCTGTGAGAGGTTCCCGATGTCTGCCTTTGCCATGGGGCGGATTGGTGGTAAGCAGGAGAAATAGCTTCCAGTGTGTGTCATGAAAACAGTAAGGTTAGAGGAGTTGCCGGGAGAGGTCTGAAGAGAATCTAAAATGAAGAGCTAACTCTCATAGATACATGAGGGTGAAGGCTATCATGCAGAAAGCATATCGTGTGCAAAAGTCCAGAGAAATAAAAGACTATGCAGTATTCTTAGAATTGCAAGTAACCCTAGCATGAACAGAGAGCAGAGCCTATGAACGAGTATGAGAAACCGGTTCAGAAAAGCCAGCTGCAGATGGATAGTGAAAAGGCTTAGACGCCCAGGACATGAAGGTGGATTTTTAGCCTTGCGTTGTCATGATGAATTTTTGCACTTTAAGCAGCCACTTTGGTGACCAGGGAACTAAGATCCCACAAGCCACGCTGCGTGGCCAAAAAAAAAAAGAAGAAGAGAAAAAAGGATTACTTTTTTTCTGGGTTCTCCTTCAATAACCTGAATTGTCATACCTCATACAGGATTGATACCTAAAGAAAGTTAATAACGGTTATATTTGTATGTCTATGAAATTATAAATTACCATACATATGATATTTTAATTTACCCATACAAAACTCAGGAGGTACAGGGAATTAATATTCTTTTATTTTAATATGAAGAAATGGGGATTCATGGAGTTATGTGATGCGCAAAGGTTTACAAGTAAATATGTCAAAGCAGCCAGAACCTTGAATCTGTCTCTTATGTCTCCAAGTCAGTTGAGTAAACATTGCTTGAATCTGGTTGCCAAATGCATTCCTCGTAGGTCCCAGTTAGTTTTAATGATGTCCTGTTACCGTGAGGCTGTTTTCAGGCTTGAGGAACACTGGAAGGAGTTCTCTCTTCCATCTGTACCAAGACGTAGGAAAGGCTGAAGGAATATTTCTTTTCTCTTGCCTTTGAAAATAAGATGATTTATTGAAATCTTCAGAAGTACTACTTAAGTGCATCGTGCGTTTACACATAGGGCTACAAATTTCTCCTCTTGTTTTTAATTCCTGAGGACAGAAGCCGTATTCTTTTAGTCACAAATATTATTCTTCAGAATTATTCTACAGATTAAATCCCATTCCTGTCCCTTTATGCTCTGCATTTTAGATCAGATCTTGGTTCCTTTTATTTTGAAAGCATGAAAGACATTATTTTCTTTTTTAACATCATGAAATTGTTAGTGAGCAAAGAAACAACTCATGAGATTTTTGCTCTTACGGCAACTGTGTTATTCTCCAGTCCAAATAAATTGTTAATTTTCTAAAAATTTCTTCCTAAATCCCCTGTCTGATTTCATTCTTACAACAAATAACGGTAGTACAAGGTAATTACGTCTTTGGTGACCTAATAAAAAGTTCCTCCACTTGTATAAAATTATTTAAACCAGGGAGCAGTCCACGCAGAGTTGGGAATTAGTATTTTATGTTCTAGGGAAATACTGCATTCGTCATGATTTCATGTTTGTGAGGTATGTTTTCTTCTATTTAAGCCAAAACAAAACAAAAAAATTACGAGCATTGGTGGTACAGGAGGTACATATGCTAAGAACCAATCAAATTATTTGAACAAAACCTTCAACTTGACGTCATCAGTCACTTCGTTGGCTCCCTTCCATTGTAAAGCTCATGGTCGGGCTTCCCTGGTAGCGCAGTGGTTGAGAGTCCGTCTGCCGATGCAGGGGACACTGGTTCGTGCCCCGGTCCGGGAGGATCCCGCGTGCCGCGGAGCGGCTGGGCCCATGAGCCATGGCCGCTGAGCCTGTGCGTCCGGAGCCTGTGCTCCGCAATGGGAGAGGCCACAACAGTGAGAGGTCCGCCGCA
>NW_006794651.1:435676-462344 GCF_000442215.2 Lipotes vexillifer
CGAAAAAAAAAAAAAAAAAAAAAAAAAAAAAGCTCATGGTTGTCTAAAATCTGCTGTGACCTGCAGTCCTGGCATTCAACAGTTCCCCCAAACAAGCCTCCTGAATTCACTTCTCCTTCCCTTTCTGTACACTTGCAGTTCTAGGAGTGTTAGAACTGGGCACTCCTCTACCAATTGAGGATTGAAGGTCTCAGCTCACGTTCTTACGGCAGATTCTATGTTGCGTGTGTTGCTCTCTGAAACAGACATTAGTCATCTGCACTGCCTACCCACCGTTTTGTTTCCTCACTGACCTTATTTATTGGACACTTGTGTTTGTCAAGGCCTGTGTTAGATGAACCTTTCCAAATAGTTTTCCTTATTCATTTGGCCATGATCTTGTTGTTCAGTAATTACCTTGTGTAATATAATGCATTTTATTGTGTCATGTTTGTCTCTTCCTAGGCTTATACCCTTACACTGTCCTTTCTATAATATATACAATTTTATTTTTCAATTATACCTCAATAAGGCTGGAAAAATATCTGATTGAACTGAGTTAAACTGATCTAAACGTTTAATTTATTTTCCTAGTCACCACATAGGGGCTTATGAAGGAGTCCTGAAGAATTATTTCTAAACATTTACATTTATTTTTCATGCTTTCAGATTTTAGTGAGTTGACTTATGTGGCTCTGCTACATAATTCTATATTTTGGTATAAGTTTTACTGCTTTGATTCAGGACAAACATGTATTGATAGTATTTGTCTTTCTGTGTCTGGCTTATTTCACTTAGCATAATGCCCTCCAGATTCATCCATGTTGCTGCAAATGACAGAATATCCTTCTTTTTTATGGCTAAATAATATTCAGCTATACATATGTATATTAGAGTATCACATTTTTTAATCCATTCATCCATCACTGGGCATTTAGGTTGTTTCCATATCTTGGTGACTGTGAATTATGTGGCAATGAGCATGGGAGTGCAGCTGCTTCTCCAAGATATTTCATTTCCTCTGGACATATATGCAGAATTGGATCATGGTAGTTCTAGTTTTAATTTTCTGCAGAATCTCTATTTGGTTTTCCACTATAGCTGTATTAATTTACATGTCTACCAACAGCATGCAGGAGTTGAAAGCCTCAATCTCTCATCTGGAAAATGCTGTGTCTCAGAGATCACCTTCCCCTTTCAAAACTTCTCTCCCTAAGATGACATTTGGATGTAATGACCAGGGAAGCTAATGTGCTTTCCTGTTCCTGGGCATGTACCTTGGGCTTCTGTTGCTTCCAGTATGTGTTATGGCTGATGTCTGGGTGTCTCGAGGGCAATGCCTTTTCTCCTTGGGTGCTCTGTCCACTGTTGGCTTGTCTCTCCATCGTCTTTGGCAGTGATAGCAGGGCAAACCAACCCAGTTGAACTCCAGAAAGCTCTCTTTGTCAGTGAATGTGAGCCTCTTCCTGGGGGGTCCAGTCTTAACCCCAAATGAGGGCCACTTTGCCCTAAAGAGACTGCCACCGTGTTAGGTCTACTGATCCATCTACATCATACAAGGACTGGTGACAGGATTTGAAAACAAAACCTCAGATAAGCTTTCCTCTCTATAAATTTATGAACAGTACCCAAGTGGGTTGTGAAATAATAAGGAACATATAGATAGATAGATAGATAGATATCTAATTCTAAAAATTAGATATTTTATCTTGTAATTAATATATAAATATTATATATAATATATATATAAATCTATATTATAATTATATAATCTTGTAATTTCCTAAGTCACAAGAGCACTAGGAGCATCTTTTGTTCTTCTTTTTTCATTTAATTTTTAATTATATTGGGGTATAGTTGATTTACAACGTTGTGTTAGTTTCAGGTGTACAGCAAAGTGATTCAGTTATACATATACAGATATCCATTCTTTTTCAGATTCTTTCCCATATACATTATTACAGAATATTGAGTAAAGTTCCCTGTGGAGCATCTTTTGTTCTGAGCTTAATCTTTGATCCTGTTTCCTAACACAGAGCTTCTAAATCCTTTGAAATACCCTGAATGATAAGACTGTCTTTTGTTCTATTGAGATTACTCTTAGTGGACTCCTAGATAGCTTCAAAATGTGGGCTGCTTACCAGAAAGGCCAAGGTGTTGATTACAAGCTTGGAACTTTTAGCTCCCCTCCACCCCCGCATTCTTTGGGGAGGGGTGAGAGGCTGGAAATGTAGTTTATAATCAATCATATCTATGTGATGAAGCTTCCATAAAATCCTAGTAGTACGGAGTTTGGAGAGATTCTGGGTTGGTGAACACATCTCAATTTCAGGAGGGTAGTGGTCCTCAGTCCCACAGGGATAGAGCCTCATGTGCTCAGGACACTTCCAGATCTCACTCTATGTATCTCTTCATCTGTCTCTTCATTCATATCCTTTATTATATTTTTAATATTAAACCAGTAAGTATAAGTGTTTGCCTGAGTTTTGTGAGTCATTCTAGCAAACTGGGGGACCCAAGGAGGGCGTCATAGGACCCCTGATTCATAGCTAGTCTGTTAGAATTACTGGTGACAACCTGGGACCTGCAACTGACATCTGAAGTGTGTGTGTGGTAAGGGGGAGGACTTGTGGGACTGAGCCCTTAACCTGTGGAACCTGATACTATCTCCAGAATTGAGTCAAATTGTAGGACACCCTGCTAGTGTCACAGAGAATTGTTTGATGTTTGGAAAACCCACACATGTGGTGTCAGAAGTATTGTGAGTGTGTGAGGAGAGGAGAAACATGGCAGGAGTATGTTTTTCCTCCATATGGATTGAGACCATATCCCACCTTCACTCTCTCGTCAACCCAGGTAACCTTCATTTCTATTTCAGGTATCCATATCCTCTCCTAGCCTAAGGTTAGAGTGAGTTATGCATGCCTGATTGCTCCCCTCTCTTCCACTTTCTCTCCTCCCTTCTTTCTTTTATTCAACAAACGTTTACTTCCTGTCTGGCACTGTTCTAAAGTATGGGGGATGAGTAGTTACCAACACAGACTAATTCTCTGCCTTCATGGAAGTTACATTCCAGAAAGGAAAATAGATAATAGAGAAGTAAATATATTAAATAATATCAAGAGATGATAAATCACATGAAGAAAAATGAAGGGAGTAGAAAGTGATGGGAAAAGAGGTAGGCGATCCTGGAAGAGCTCTTTGAAGAAGCACTATTCGAGAGCAGATATTTGAGTGTCATATACTGGAGTGAGTTAGGTCAAAATCTGCAGGGTGCCTTCTGGTCAGAGATAGCAGTGTTTGAACAAGTCCCAAGTTTGGAATACCTGTAACATGATGGAGGGAAAGCAATATGGTCACTGGGACTAGACTGGAGTGAGTGAGGGGAGAAAGAGCTAGGAATGAACTGGAGAGGCCAGGAGAGACCAGATCAGGGAGATTGAGCACTACTGGTGTGACTTGAGCATGAGTGACATGACGTGTTGAAGTTTTTAAACCATCTCTGTGTAGAACTGACTGTAGAAAAAAGAGGGAAACAAGAAGAAAAGATAAACACGTTTGTGGGAGTTCATGACAGTGGCTGGTGGCATGGTGGAGAAGTGACTGCAACTTGATACACATTGGAGGTAGAGATGAAGGTGCTTGCTGATGGAATGAATGTGTAAAAGTTGAGTGAATATTGAGGCCATGCACTGAGATGAAGACTGGAGGTTGAGGTGTTGAAGGAAGGGGATCAAGTGTTCGTTTTGGGGAAGAAAACATTTGAATGCCTATTAGACAACCAGGTGGTCATGTCAATAGGCAACTGGATAAATAGGAACTCAGGAGAGAGATTGGGCAGGAAGAATAAATGTGGGAATCACCAGCATGGACATGGTGTTTAGCATCAGAGGACTGGATGAGATCAACCCAGAGTAAGTTTATAATGGGGAAAGAAGAGGGTCTGAGTGCCTTGACCTTCTTAAGAAGGACGCAGTGAAGGAGACTGAGAAGAAGCAACAAATCAGATGAGGACACCTGCAGAATATGTCCAAGAAGTTAGGAAAGCATTTCAAGAAGGAGGTAACCACATCATATGCCCTAAAAGGGCAAGTAAGACATAAGCTTGACAAAGGCATTTCAGTGGATTTGTGGGGATGAAAGTCTGATTGGAGAGGATTAAAGAGGGAGTAGGGAAAACTTCTAGTTAAATACCTTCATCTCCACACCTCCCAAAACACTACTAAAATGTATGTAGTAGAATTTTTTTTAATTGGCATAAACTACAAGGACAGAGAGTATAGAAAAGGAGACAACAAGCAGAACACTGATGTCAACAAAATTTTATGATCTGGAGACTCATGAAATAGTAGTAACCAATTCAATAGACCAGAGAATCTGAAATGTAACCCTACATCAAGAACGTCAGAGACATGCAAGTCTACATACTGATAAACCCCAAGAAAGCTCAGAAATTAGAGTATCAGTCTCCTTGAATAGCAGGAGTGTGAGCTGGTATTAAAAACAGGAAGATTGATGGAAAGTCTTTTTAAGTAGTTACTAGACAGCAGGCTTCACTCTCCAGACTTGGGCGGATAGGAAATTATCTGTTTGGATGGAGCAGAGGCCTAGAAAATCACTCCCTGGAAAAGTTAGACAAAAGGGTTAGCCTCTGGAGATGATACCAGACATAAGTGAGGGCAGGAGTGCAGTATCTTATTGAAAACAGAGTTTTTGAGTAAAATTCTTAAAGAATGGTCAACACTCCAGGCTCCAGCTCCTTGGCTGTTTCTCTGCTTTACCTTCACAAAGCTGGCTGCCAGGCCTATACCACTGCCCTCCCACTATCAATCAATCTAAAAACATCACCTTCATGGACTTCCCTGGTGGTCCAGTGGTTAAGACTCCATACTTCCACTGCAGGGTCATGGGTTTGATCCCTGGTTGGGGAAGTTCCACATACCGTATGGTGCGGCCAAAAAAATTTAAAAAAGCAAAACAACAACAAAACACCTTCAGCTTTAAGGATGTGATCCTATCACAAGAACCCACTTCTCCTACTACATCTTTGCTTACTTTTTTCTTCATTGACACCATCCAATTTTTCTGCTACCAATAATGAAAGTGTCTCAAGAGGCTTCTTATATTGGGAAAAGCCAAATTTAATCCAGAGGGTGTTATCTTCTTTACAAAAAATGAAAAACCATCAGTTGAAATGTCCCCATTCCCATTTACTTCCAAGCTTAGAGTGTTATATGAAACCCAAGAGGACATTAACAGTAAAATATTTATAACTAATCATTGCTGTTTGTTTAATACAGTTCATCTTACTGTGTTTTTTCGTTTGTTAATTTTTTTTGTAAGTTGGATGTGACTAAAATATGTGCAGACATTATTGTAATTTCTAGTGTGAAAACATATGGTCCATGGTGATAGATAGAAGATCTGGCACAACAACACATGCATGTAGGTGTTTAATGATATTTGATGACATAAATTTGAAAAAAACCTCAACTTTCCAAATCATTACTCAGATTCAAAGAGACAGAGATCCAGCTGCCTTACCACATTTTCTGCACATCATTATTAAATTCATATATTAACTGTTCTTTTTTAAATAAATTGTCATAGAAGACTTTCAGAATCAAGCACACAATGCTGTTATAACCTTTATGTCCCCTTTTCCAAAGTTTTAAATGGAGATCTAAAAACAAAGCAAACCAAACACCTAGACGCTTTAGGCCAGTGCAACCATAATAAAATCAGACATTGTTCATCCAAATCTTTCTGCCAAGAGCATATGCACAATTATATTAGCTTGTAATTAATGTCTCATGTTGTCATAAACAATAGTTTTAGTAAGAGTAGCCTATCTTATATATACTCACGATGATGAGTTGTACTTAGAACTTATCTGGAAGTCAGAAGATAGCATTCATTCTATTTTATGGAGTAATCTTTTTGGTAATTTCAGAAAGTCACACATCTTTAGTGATCCTCATTCTCTGTCACTGTAAAATGGAATCCTCCTGGAATCTCTCAAAATAAGAATAAAATCAAAGATGATGAAGTATAAAAAAAATAGTTTTATCGTTTGGAGTATTTTTCAGGACCTATTTATCACTACTCTTCTGTTCTTACAGAAAAATTCCCTACTTATTTCACACTATACACATTCATTCATTCAAAGAGATATGTCTTGAGTACGTTGATTCACATAATCTATTTAACCTTCTTAATTGTGCTGGTGAAGAAATGTTCACCCATCAAATTTTAAGGACGAACCAAGGCCACACCTCGAACTGGTGGCAGACCCTGGACTAAAACTCAGTCCTCTGGAACCCACACTATTTGGGAACTACACCCAGTTAGTTTCTCAAAAATTAGGACTTAATGTTGAAAGCCCTGTTATGTTGATAAGGCATAAATACAGTATGAAATGAGACTCTGTGAGTGAATGTTCAAGATGACGTATAATATGCCCCAATTAAATGTTAGAAAAATGTAAAGAAAAGAGATTCTTTTATCTATACTTTTATTCAAAGATTGGTAGCAACATATATTCCATATAACTCTAGAGTCATAATACTGATGGGTAATTTGATTCTTAAAAACTGGCTCCTTATTTATGAGTTGTCTCTATACATGTTTAGTGACAACATTAAAAAAAATTTAATAATGTAAAGGATTCTCAAAAGGCACACAGATTGTAGAACTTTTTTTTGGCATGAACAACAGCTCTGAGGCTCTCTAATCACAATAGGAAAAGACAAGTGCTTCACCTGTTTGTTTTTAATTTCCCTCTTTCCACTGTAATGTAAATATTTTGGGAATTCAGAACTGTTAAAAAATATGTATATATTTAATGAATCACTAATGCTCTGTTAGAATCCTATTTACAGAGATTTACCAAGGAGTGTCAGGTCTTATTTTTTTTAATATTGATACTTTCAGAAAATTAGAACCTACTCTTATTACATCCGAGTTCCAGAAGCATATCTTATCCTTCCACAGCCTCGACTCCTGGAGTCAATACACCAAGTACGTAATGTACACCAATACACCAAGTATATAATGCCAGGGGGAAAACAATGCTTTCAACATGGAGGCAGAGAAAAGGAAATACTTGTAATGCACCTTTGGAAAAACAATACGTTGTAACCAGGGCACTTACTTTCACGTTCTGAAGACATTCAGGAGCCAGACACATATTTTATCTACATGATGTTTGACTAACTGCATCCTCAGAAGAGACTATAAAACTGCATTTAAGTCTGACATCCCCCTAGCTAAAGTGTTGAATTTATCGTATAAACAAAAAGAAATCAATTACGTTTCCACAGAGATCACTGAGTATGTCTGGGTGGTGAGTAGAGGAGTCAGCATCAGGCTTTTTACTTCACAAAAAAATCTAAGATAATGTCAAAGAGAAGCAAAGGGCTGCAATTTTTCCAAATAATGCTGAGGAAACAAACCAGATTGCATTTTCATTTTAGGGTTCCATACATTGGCATTTTTTGTGGAGGTTTACTTTAGGGTCAGAAGAAAATAAGGAAAAAAGGGAACACAAACTGAATAGTCTTAAGTGGATAGATCATTATGTTAGACCTTCTCTAGCCCTAAAACGCTTGTACTATGGCAACTGGCCTTTTTATTTGTTATTTTATTTTTTGTTCATCTGGTATCTTCTCACAGTAGTACTGAAGACAGCTCTATTGTATTCTCTTTGGAGTTCCATTTGAAATGAATAATCATCAAGTCCAAATTTGGAACCATAGGAACAATTTTCAGTTTATTCATTTGGTGTATTGACTCAATTCTCGGTCAAGGTGCCTAGGTCATTTCATCTAAATTTAGCTTATCTGGGTGTATTTAAATGAGACAAGTAGTCAATTCTTCTCAAACCAGACTTTGAAGACACTACCATTAATGATGCCTGCTTTTTCAAGAGAATCAAATGTTTCAGAAATAAAGATTCCAACTGTGAAATCCTCAGTAGCCTCAGGGAGCTATGTTTACAATTGTTTTTAATTAAATTTCACAGTCAAGCTATGGAATATAAAATGCACATGGATGCAGATATTTGCTAGGGAGGTTAGACTTTAGCAAAAGGGGTTTTGTTGCTTTAATTTTTAATTTCCTCTCACCAATCTCTCATGTGTTTGGAACGTCAGATCATTTTTTTGTTTTCTTTTTTTTTTAGTTTATCATCTCTAACTTTGGTATCTTTGTTGCTTTAGTTTCATTAAAAGCTTTCCAGCTTGTTTTTCTTGGGGATTTTAGCTTTTAGATGATGAAGTTTGTTAGTTCTGTTCTCCTTTTACCTGCCTCTTTTTTATCTATGTTAGATAATTGTCAAATTATAAAAATAGGGCTTCCCTGGTGGCGCAGTGGTTGAGAGTCCACCTGCCGATGCAGGGGACACGAGTTCGTGCCCCAGTCCGGGAGGATCCCACATGCTTTGGAGCGGCTGGGCCCGTAAGCCATGGCCGCAGAGCCTGCGCGTCTGGAGCCTGTGCTCCACAACGGGAGAGGCCACAACAGTGAGAGGCCCGCGTACCGCAAAAAAAAAAAAATTATAAAAATAAGTGGAGGGCTTCCCTGGTAGTGCAGTGGTTGAGAATCTGCCTGCCAATGCAGGGGACGTGGATTCGAGCCCTGGTCTGCGAATATCCCACATGCCACGGAGCAACTAGGTCCATGCGCCACAAGTACTGAGCCTGCACGTCTGGAGCCTGTGCTCCATAACAAGAGAGGCCACGACAGTGAGAGGCCCACGCACCACGATGAAGAATGGCCCCCGCTCAACGCAGCTAGAGAAGGCCCTTGCATAGAAACGAAGACCCAACACAGCCAAAAATTAATTAATTAATTAATTTAAAAAATGATAGTAATAAGTGGAAGTTTAACGTGAAATTAGTGTTTGTTTTTGGCTAATGGCTCATGTAGAAGTATAAAGACATACTTTTGATACTATCTCAAACTAAACTGACACCTAACCAATTATCATGTTAAGAGGAGACCCTTTAGGTTTTGTTTCTTTCTGCCTTTTGATCAATATCGGAAAAGATTTTTCAGCCAAATGTAACCCCAAATGTAGACTAATCCAGAATTGACATTATAGCTATTTAGTACTATTTGGTGATGAGCATAATTACTATTATCATTCCAGAGATTTTCTTGTATAGGTCTCTAGAAAATAATAACATTTTCATTGTAAGTGGCTTGACAAATAATTATTTAGTAAAGTATTAGATCCAGAGGTTAAATGCTCAACATGATAGGCACATCTCTTGCCTTATTGCCTAAAATATAGTGGGAAATACAGACTCTTAGGCAGGTGATTCTCATACTATGTGCTCAGTGTAATTGTAACATAAATATAAAGCTAATCTGTATTTAGGGCATCAGAAAAGCCTCTGGGGGAAGGGATGTCTATTCAACAACATGAAGATTAGGCGGGGTTAGCTAGAGAGGTGAGCCAGGGTAGCAGTGAGATGGGAAAAGAGAAGCTGAAGACTGAGTAAGGAAAAGGGAAAGTGTGTTCTAGACAGGAGGAAGAGCCTCACAACCTTTGTTTGAAAGACAGGTGTTTGAGGAGCGCATAGATGTGGTGGAGGATTTATCATGAGATTAAAAATCAAAGATTAGCAGGGTGTGGAAAATGAAGGAGCTGATAAGGTATAATGAGTTTGGAATTTAACCTGCTGGCAAAGTGGAACCATTGGTGACAGCAGGGGGAGGTCTGGGGAGAGGGTGTTGTGATATAAGGATTACTCTGGTTTTATTGTAGATAACAGATTGAAGGACATGACACAGAAAGCAAGGAACCCAGTTAGGAAGTAATTGCAGTTATCTGTTTAAGGGGCCTTCAGTAATGGAGAAGTTTTATGGATTAAGAGGAGGGTTGCATTGTAAAATATTGAAGACATATTTAGCATCAGGATTTGGTGATTTATATAAGGTACAGTGGAGAAAGTAGTAAAGATTGATGCCCAGGGCTCTGGCTTAGAGAATTGGAACGTGGAATATGTAATTCACCCAAAAAGAGGGTCAGATGCTGCCTGTTATTATTCTTGTTATCATGGGTTTTCACTTTTTAATATTTTCTTGAATTTTCTATCCTGTCACTTTTACCCAAATTTACCCAAATATAAAAATAACCTTCCCTTCACCCTAAACTCCCCTACAAGCAACTCTCTCATGACTTTACCTCTTCAACCTCAAATTTCTTGAAATACATTTGCCCTTGTCTCATCCTACCACCCTTTCACTTCAGTCTCTTGCAGTATAACTTCTATCCCAAACACTCAAATGAAATACCTTTCCCATTCGTCAGTAATATAAGTCACGGGCTCAATAAATTTTTTAACCTCTATCTTCATTTACACTATAACATTTTGAAAACTTTCTAGCGTGTCTTGATTTTAATTTTTCTCCTTACCTCATTTCCAATGCTAAGCTTATTTCATTATAATACAGTTGTTTGTACGTCCTAAGAGCAAACTTCTGAAGGACGAGAACCAAATTTTGTTCACTAGTATATCTTCCAAAGGCATCACATAGTTCCTGGAACATAATAAGATTTTGGCCTATGTGTTTTAAACAAACATTTTAACATTTCAACATAATAAAGTGTTTTATAAGATTGTATTAATATGCTGTATCTTAGTGTTGTTAAGTACAGAGATAAAAGAGGAATTTAGCTAAATTATAGAGGCTAAATTTATGGGAGAGAAATCCAGAAATCTGTGGATCATGGTGAAAAGGACAGATGCATGGAAGTTTCTTCTATGCCATTTTCCAAAAGCTTTCTTTATTAAAGAATATATTTTTAATATTTTGCCTTTTTATTGCTATTTTACTCAGCCGTGTTATAAATCAGTTTTGTACATATCTCAATTCTGTTTTATGGTGGCAAAAATCGTAGTATTTATGTATACATCCCCCAGAGCCTAATGCCTTGAAAATAATTGTTGGCTTGTATTTTATGTATTTTAATTACTTCAATTATCATTTAGGGAAGTATACATACACACATAAATATATTTATGGGTACACTATGGAAGATAGTTCCTGAGCCTGCTGTATCTTTCACAAGAGTAATTCATCAACAAATATTCAGTAACCTTAACACACATTTACTCTGACTTGCTTTCCAGTTGGTTGGGCTATGCTTGCCTAGGGCTCTGCCAACTGAAGTAAACAGAAACCTTCCCTTTGGGCTGTTTTCCCAACTAGCTTTTCCAATTCTCATGATGACAGTTTTTTCAGTTTAGAAACTTGTTCTCTTCTACACCATTGTAACCTCTGACTTCTAAGGAATATAAAGCACTGGCTTCTTTGTACCCCAGCTCTCTGAGAACACTTTATGCCCCAAATTCCCTCAAATTCCTTAATGAAAAATCAGCAAGTTTCTACGAATGCACTTATTGCCACACTTTCTAGATGAATAGAAAACCAGTGAATGTTGACAAGAAAAAGGAGTGGTTGTATCATCTAGAAAAATCTGTATGTGAAACATTAAAACATAAATGTAAAATGAAAACACATAGTAATATCATCTTCTTTGTAGGCACCTAATAACCAGCAATACTGAGATAAAATTCCTTAAGAGTGCCAGACTTTTAACACATGTTGTAAATGCTCATTAAAAAGTAATTTTTCTGATTAAAATAAAACAGGTTATTTCTACTCAATTCGTGACTCAACTTAGCAAAAATAGCATGAAGAAAAGTGAGTGTGAAATTACACAAAGCACAATTTCAGCGTGGTTTGCTTCAAATCTCTCCCACCAAAAAGGGTTAATTTGAGGAAAAAAAAAAAAAAAATATATATATATATATATATAAATTAGAAAGTTCTAGATGCCCAGGAAAGCGAAGGTGTGAGAGTTCAGTTTTTAAAATGCACTTGGCTGTGCTATTTTATAGAGGCTGCTTATAGTCTATGCCATTTATTTTATTTTATTTGTGTAGCCTTATAGTTTTAATGCATATACCAAATATTTTAAAATATTGTGTTAAATCACTTGAACATTTAAATAAAATACCTGTTTCTGAAACAATCCTAACTTTTCACATGTAACTGCCTAAATATATTTTAGGAAATGCAGAGATCCTTTTTAATTTTAATCCAAAAAAGATGTTTTTCAAAATGCTTTACGATCTTTCAATCAGCATTCAATTTATTCGTTTCCCTCAAAAAAAAAAATTATCTACATGAAGTGGGAACTGCAGGTTGAGTATCAAAAATCCATTCTTATCTTCTTTTGGCCTTTTAAAGTTAAATGTGTTCATGTGACCCCCAGTGGAGGGGTTTGGAAGTGATGCTTTCCATTTGTAGACCTGGTCCTTAAGAGAGTGGTATGGGTCCTGTACTTTCTCTTTTCTCTTCTTCCTGTCTGGTACCCACGTTGATTTTGCTTTGGTTCTGCGGTTGATGACCACTCCCTGAACGATGCTGTAATACAGTGGAAGAAAACTTCATTCCTGAATGATTTCATATAACAGAGTCTCCCACAGACCTAACTGCTCACTTCAAATCGTAACGCAAGAGACATCTTCTTCTTTAAGCGAATGAATTAATATTGAGCCTCCTCATTAAAGTCATCTAGCTTTACCCTAAATAATACAACCATGAAAGAGGTCCATCAGCCCTTGATATTCTTGAAGCTCGCATAGACAGTTTGTGTTGTAACTCTTAGGTTTAATCTCTTAAAACAGTTGCTTCTTTTGCACAGCAAAGGAGACTATAAACAACACAAAAAGACAACCTTCAGAATGGGAGAAAATATGTGCAAATGAATCAACAAAGGATTCATCTCCAAAATATATAAACAGCTCATGCCATGCGGCTCAATATTAAAAAAAATAAACAACCCAATCCAAAAATGGGCAGAAGACCTAAATAGACATTTCTCCAAAGAAGACATACAGATGGCCAAGAGGCACATGAAAGCTGCTCAACATCACTAATCATTAGAGAAATGCAAATAAAAACTACAATGAAGTATCACCTCACACCAGTTAGAATGGGCATCGTCAGAAAATCTACAAACAACAAATGCTGGAGAGGGTGTGGAGCAAAGGGAACCCTCTTGCACTCTTGGTGGGAATGTCAATTGATACAGCCAATGTGGAGAACAGTATGGAGGTTCCTTAAAAAACTAAAAATAGAATTACCATATGACCCAGCAATCCCACTACTGGGCATATACCCTGAGAAAAGCATAATTCACAAAGTCATACACCCCAATGTTCATTGCAACACTATTTACCACAGCCAGGTCATGGAAGCAACCTAGGTGTCCATTGACAGATGAATGGGTAAAGAAGATGTGGTACATGTATACAATGGAATATTACTAAGCCATAAAAAGGAACGAAATTGGGTCATTTGTAGAGACATGGATGGATCTAGAGACTGTCATACAGAGTGAAGTAAGTCAGAAAGAGAAAAACAAATATCGTATATTAACGCATATATGTGGAATCTAGAGAAATGGTACAGATGAACCGGTCTGCAAGGCAGAAATAGAGGCACAGAGGTAGAGAACAAACATATGGACTTCTATTTTTGATACCTCAGCTGTACAAAAAAAAAAAAAAAAAAATTCAGATGTTCTCTATGGGGTTTTTCATTTCTTAATTGTATAATCTAGGTTTAGTAAATTTCTTTGAAACCAATACAAGGCAAAATCAAACCAAACCAAAACCCTCAGAACCTCTTTAGAAAGACCTATGTGGAGCCTTCCCATAGTTAACTCTTCCTCACCCTCCCATCTTAGCTCAAGCCTCCCACCCCCATCACTCACACCCAGTCGGGACCCAGGATGATCACAGTTGTGATATGTCATGTGTTTATAGGATTACTTAGGGAAAGCTTCTGTCAAATAAAGGAACAGTGGCTACCTTTGCCCCACTTTTGTCTCTCCTGGAACCCAGCACTGCCTGCCATGGAATAGACAATAAAGATTAGTTTTTCTCATCAACATTCACCTAGAGTGTGTAGCAGTAAGTGCATTTGTGGAATCTTGCTGATTCTTCATTAAGGAATTTGAGTGCAATTTGGGCATAAAATGTTCTGGTTCTTTCAGCAGTCACTGAATGCCCACCAGAACCCTGGGTCCCATTACATTTCCCAGACGGGTGGCTGAATTATTGAACACATATGAATTCTATGCAAACTTGATTAGAGAATTGTTAATCAACCCATGATGGTATGTAGGTCAAAAACCAATTAAAAATTTGTGACTGGAATATATGATTAAGGATAAATTAAACTCACAGTTTATAAAAAAAAAAGGGAAGTCTAATATGCTGAATTATTTGCTCTTTTTTGCACTTTCCTGTGCTCTACTAGAAGTGTTCTTATCACCATTAATCCTACAGTATTATGAGATTTATACATTTTTTAAAATGGTTTGGCTGATAAAATGTATGTTCATCTCCAAGCAAATTCTTTGCTTGTCACTATGGCTTATTTAAAATACTGTTGTTCTAGCTCTGGTCCTGGATTTTATTGTTTTCTACCCTAAAATAAATTATGTATGATATTTTAGGGAGGCTTTGAAGTTCAATCAGTTTTGGCAAAGAGTAGTATTTTGCAAACAGTTCAATTAGAATTCTGTCTGTACTTTATCCCTTTGAAACATTTCTGCATCAGACAGATCTGAAAAATAAATGAGCAGCCATATTCACTAGTTTTAGAAAATATACTGTTAGGACACCAGGGCATGAGGGAGAAGTTTGCCTGTTTTTTTTTTAACGATAGCATGAGAAGACTTTAAAAAAAAAAAAGGTATATAACATTAGTTCTTTTATATCACTGATTAAAGAGCTGGAAATTTGGGTAGTGCTATCTGATATTAGTGCTATATGTTAGGCTAAATGTAAGGTAATGAGGGAAAACAGATTTTGAATTCAAATATGTTGAAATTTTTATTTTTTTATTTTATTTTATTTTTTTATTTTATTTTATTTTATTTTTTAACATCTTTATTGGGGTATAATTGCTTTACAATGGTGTGTTAGTTTCTGCTTTATAACAGAGTGAATCGGTTATACATATACATATGTTCCCATATCTCTTCCCTCTTTGTCTCCCTCCCTCCCACGCTCCCTATCCCCCCCCCACCCACCCAGGCAGCCACAGAGAATCGAGCCGGTATCTCTGTGCCATGCGGCTGCTTCCCACTGGCTATCTACCTTACGTTTGTTAGTATATATATGTCCATGTCTCTCTCTCGCCCTATCTTTCTACAAAGTTACTTTAAAAAGGAATTCAGCTCTTTGGTAATTTAGTCTGATTTTGATCAAATTTGAATAAAACAATACTTCTTCCTTTCACTTTTATAGATGTATAGATTGTTTATAGATTGATATTGAGTTTGGTGCTTTCTCCTGCAAATACCTCTTGTCTACTATTTACTTTCCATAGTGTTCAGAGAGGAAGAAACTTTGTATTAACTATGAGAACCTGGAATGCAAGTCCTAGATATTTAACACTATTTTGTTGTTTGTTGTTATAATAGGAAGATGACTTGGCATTTGAGTTTTATCTTGCTTTTTTTCCCTTTGTTTTATATTTTGTTTTATTTTGTTTTTGCTTTCCCCTGGAACAGAATGACTATCATCTTGGCCATGAAGAAATCTTAAGTTCAATAGTATGGCAAAATGCATATGTCATTTTATAAATATTTCATCAACTATTAACTCACATATGTCACCTCAAAGTAATGACTTCAGTTCATGTGAAACTGACTTCCCTTAAAAAAATTGCTATACTTGCTTTGGAATTTCCATCAAATCTTAAGGAAAATTATCTTTTTAATAATTTCAGTGGTTGGCAGTATTTACATTTTATAGGTGAACGGGATGTTCTGAAACTTCTAAAGGTTTTAATGAATTTACCTGGTTATGTGGAAAATTATCTGGATGATAATAGTTTGAGTGGGACCATAAAATAATAAAATCAGAAAAACAAAATAATTTGGGGATATTTATTTTTTGTCTTTTGAAAATGATATCCTATGAAAAGAAATATAAAACTCTCTGTCCCATCTTACCTTACTCTTCCTGAAGACCAATACAGTTACTTTTAATGATTGTGTAGAGAAACATAGTCAAATTCCTTATCTGCTAGTGGTACCTACCATTCTGTTCATAGTGGACCAAATGTAGTAGCTCATACTAGAGACATAATATTTGTCATTTAAGAAGATGTTTAAGATGCTGCCTATATTCTGGTCCCTCTAAGGGAATGGAAGGGGACAGAAAAGAAAATTAGGTATATCAGATATAAAAGTAAGAGCAGACATTTTTTATTCTACCCCTTCCAATAGAAGACATTGATATGAAGGCAAAAGAAGATCCTTAATCCTGATCTACTAGATAGAGGCTCATACTATCTCTGCAATTGTGTACAGTCCTTTTCAAGATTGTATATTTAACCTGATTTGAGAACATTAGAGGCATTTTCAGATTTGAGGAACAAGTAATCAGATAACTTTCCCTCATAAAGTCTCATTTTTGTAGTTCAAGATAAGCTGACTCATGGACATGAGAGAATCAATAACTATAGTCCCCTAGATTTTCCACATGAATTTCCTTTCATTTATAACACTTTTGATTTTAAGGTGAAGTAATTAAGATTATGGTGTGTGAAAGCAGACAACTAACTTCTAATCCAAGTTCCATAAAGTATCAGATTTGTTTATTTTCTATGTTATTTGTTGTCTGTCTTTCCCCCATTCTCTCCTATATGGACTAGAAAGTAAGCTCTATGAGAATAAGAAATAGTACCTGTTTGGGCCAGTTTTGTTCCAAGTGCCTAGAGGAGTAACTGGCACATAATAAGTGCTCAGTAAATATGCATAAATAGTGAAATAAATGTATTGTTACTGATATTGGAATACTTAATTTTCCTTTCACATACTCAGGCACCTTATCAGAGAAAGTGGTGTTAATAATATTTTCCTTATGGACTTGTGAATTTTAAAGTAGATAGTATTTCTAAAGTTCTTAGAACAGTGCACATAGTAAATGCCCAATGAATTTTAGTGTCAGTGTTAAAAGTGTATAAAGTTAAATGCATGACTGTCATGAAAATATAAAATAAATGTCTATCAAAAATTTATTTAACTTGTTAATGGGAAACCAGTAAGATATCAAAGCTGCTTATAAGATCACTTGAAGAACAGGGTATTTATTGACATATTAAAAGTAGAGACTATTAAAAAGGTTGATATGCAACTGGCCAATATCTTACAGATTTATTTTTCTACTAGACAGAAACCTACAGGCTAATGTGTAATTTCACAGTGTCTGGGCTCTAAACAAATAGTAAATAGCAAAGTCAAACACAGCTATATTCTCTTAGAGAATTAAATAATACTTGGGTGGGTTGTTAGACAGTACTCCTGTATGATGTTGAAAAGATGTGCTTTAATCTAATATCTTCTGCATTATTTTTACTTTGGAACATTTTTCTTATTAATTAATTTTTAAGAGGGAGCATGTCACATTAGCATCTCCTGCATCATAGCTTCACATAGGCTGGCAGTGTGGATTGGGGAAGGTCGTCTCACAACGGGTGCCAGTAGTAAGTGAATAGATTGATTGGATATTGCTGGATTTTTTTCTCCTGCTACCGAGTTGTAGTTATGACTATATCTATGGCCACAGAACAAAGAATTCTGAAAATTGATATAGATATATAGGTGTGTATTGATAGATGTAATAATCACAATACAGGTTTCACCCACTCTTGGGAAGTAGAGTGTTCCTGTGAAACCCTTTGTAGCTCAAATGGTGTAAAGCAAAGAAGCAGTTACCTTGGGACACATCTTGCTAACAGATGCACAAAATAAATCGAGACAAAGCACAGATGCTCACAGACACTGTACAAAGCTGTGGCAGCTGGATGCTGGGAGGCTAAATGTAGTTCCCAGGGAAGGAGCTTGGTGGTGATACCCTCCCTGCTCAAGCGCAGGCCATTTCTCTAAGGGCTCGCTGCAAAACAAATGCTGAATGCCATTTTCACTTCAGGCCTTTATTCATAAAAACAGAAATCCTCTACAGATTTCTCTCAACAAAAACAGGTACTAATGTAGGTCTTTCTTATGCACTTATGCCATAAGCGGTATAAAGTGAACTTTCGAAAAGCAGGGGAGACCAGTATAACCTGATGAGGTGTCATGGTAAGCCTCACTCTAGAGTGTAAACAAATCCTATTTTTGGTTAAAAAGTAATTGAATACCATCCCCTCTGCATTATTTATGGATGGTCTATTTCTGAAAGTTTAAAAGATATTTATAAGGGTTTTTTTGTGCTTTTTTTATTGGATGAAAGATTCTTTAACTTCCATAGCACTTTACAACTTTCAGAAGTTTCAACACATGATTTCATATAATCCCATAATAACCCCTTTTTTCCCCCTGCCCCTATATTGCCCCCACCTTCTTTCTCCCCACTGGTAGCTGCTAGTTTGTTCTCTATATCTGTGAGTCTGCTTCTTGTTTGTTTTATTCACTACTTTATTGTATTTTTTAGATTCAGAGTATAAGCAATATTATACAGTATTTGTCTTTCTCTGTCTGACTTATTTCACTTAGCATAATGTCCTCCAAGTCCATCCATGTTGCTGCAAATGGCAAATTTCATTCTTTTTTATGGCTCAATAGTATTCCATTGTGTGTGTGTGTGTGTGTGTGTGTGTGTGTGTGTGTGCGTGCGTGTGTGTATCTTCTTCGTCCATTCATCTGGCAATGGTCACTTAGTTTGCTTCCATACGTTGGCAATTGTCAGTAATGCTGCTATGAACATCAGGGTGCATGTTCTGTTTTTGTTTTTTTCTGAATATATAACTAGGAGTGGAATTCCTGGGTCATATGGTAGTTCTATTTTTAGTTTTTTGAGAAACCTCCATAATGTTTTCCACAGTGGCTGCATTAATTTACATTCCCACCAATGCTGTACAAGGGTTTGCTTTTCTCCATGTCCTCGCCAACATTTGTTATTTGTGTTCTTTTAGATGATAGCCATTCTGACAGGTATGAGGTGATATTTTATTATGGTTTTGATTTGCATTTCCCTAATGATTTGCATTTCCCTGATGATGTTGAGCATCTTTTCATGTGCCTGTTGATCATCTGTATTTCCTCTTTGGGAAAATGTCTATTCAGTTCATCTGCCCATTTTTTAATCAGTTTTTTTTTTTTTTTTGGTGTTGAGCTTATGAGCTGTTTATATTTATTTGATATGGACCCCTTATCGGTCAAATCATTTGCAAATATTGTCTCCCATTAAGTAGGTTGTCTGTTTTGTCAATGGTGTCCTTTGCTGTGCAAAAGCTTTTATGTTTAATTAGGTCCCATTTGTTTATTTTTGCTTTTGCTCCCTTTGCTTTAGGAGATGGATCAAAAAATATATTGCTGTGACTTACGTCAAAGAGTGTTCTGCCTATGTTTTCCTCTAGGGGTTTTATGGTATCTGGTCTTACATTTAGGCCTTTAATCCATTTTGAGTTTATTTTTGTATGTGGTGTTATAGAATGTTCTAATTTCATTCTTTTACAAGTAGCTGTCCAGTTTTCCCATAACCACTTATTGAAGAGGCTGTCTTTTCTCCATTGTATAGTCGTGCCTCCTTTGTCATAGATTAATTGGCCATAAGTGTGTGGGTTTATTTCTGGCCTCTCTATTCTGTTCCATTGATCTATGTGTCTATTTTTGTGCCAGTACCATACTATGTTGGTTACTGTAGCTTTGTAATATAGCCTGAAGTCAGGGAGTATGATTCCTCCACCTCTGTCCTTTCTCAAGACTGCTTTGGCCATTCAGGGTCTTTTGTGTTTCCATACAAATTAAAAAATTTTTTTCTAGTTCTGTGAAAAATGTCATTGATATTTTGATAGGGATTGTGTTGAATCTGTAGATTGCCTTGGGTAATATGATCATTTTAACAATATTAATTCTTCCAATCCAAGAAAATGGTATATTGTTCCATCTATTTGTGTCCTATTCAGTTTCTTTCATCAGTGTCTTATAGTTTTCTGGGTATAGGTCTTTTGCCTCCTTAGGTAGGTTTATTCCCAGGTATTTTATTTTTTTTAATTCTATGGTAAATGGCACTGTTTCCTTAAGTTCTCTTTCTTATAGTTTGTTGTTAGTGTATAGAAATGCAATAGATTTTAGTATAATAATTTTGTATCCTCCAACTTTACCAAATTCACTGATGAATTCTAGTAGTTTTCTAATAGAGCCTTTAGGATTTTCTATGTATAGTATCATGTTATCTGCAAACAGTGACAGTTTTACTTCTTCCTTTCCAATTTGGATTCCTTTTATTTATTTTTATTCTCTGATTGCTATGGCTAGGACTTCCAAAACTATGTTGAATAAAAGTGGTGATAGTTAACATCCTTGTCTTGTTTTTGGTCTTGGAATGCTTTCAGCTTTTTGCTATTGAGTATGTTAGCTGTAGGGTTGTCATATATGGCCTTTATTATGTTGAAGTATGTTACCTCTATGTCCACTTTCTGGAAAATTTTTATCATAAATGGATATTGAATTTTGTCAGAAGCTTTTTCTTCATCAATTGAAATGATCATACATTTTTTATTCTTCAATTTGTTAATGTGGCATATCACATTGATTGATTTGCAGATATTGAAAAATCCTTGCATTAATAAGGTTTTGAATGTTATCCTGCACAACAGGAAAATATAAACTTCAACACTGTTGCACAGAGATTAACTAACTAAACAAATAATTAAATAACATAATTTTGCTCTATATTAGTTTTACTTTTATATAGTTAAATTAGTAGAGTCCCTCCTGCTTTATAGAATTTTAAAGAAACCTGGATCATGTTGTCGTACTTCCTTATTGTACAAATTGAAAGCTTAGAACCCATACAGATTAGTTCTCTAAAAGTACTTGCTCAGCTGAGATTGGAATTTGCTGCTTCTTCCTTTACTCCATTGGTTTTGCCTAGAAATCTTAAGTAAAATCTTAAATCTTAAATGGTTCCCCTTCTTCTAATAAGTGTGTTATTGAACCTAAATGTAATAGGGAGTGGGAGGAATTGTCAAACATGAAGAATGGATGCTCCAACTAATGACATTCTAATTCAACTTAAAGTAGAAAAACACTCACCCAAACTTACGTATATGTGTGTGTGCCTCTGTGTATGATGAATTGAAGCCCCGAATTCTATCGTGTGACCCTGTCTGTGAGATGTTATTGTACAGAGCTGTGATCTTAACGCTCATTTGTTACACATGATCATCGTTATCTTCATGACTTAACTACGTTCACACTGTCTAGCCTATTTCTGTCCATTTTTTTTCTATCTTCTAACCATACTGCATAGGCATCAATCATTCTAGTCTTTACATATAACCTATCTCATGCCACTGTGACTTTGCATCTGCAATCCCTTTGTCCTGAATTCTCCCTCACCACCTTGAAAAGCTATTACTTCTCTTTTGATGTGTCCAAGTGGCTTCTATATTGTTTTCCTTGACTTCTCTCCCCACCAAAGTGTTAACTATTTCCTTCTCTTTGCAGGAGATTCTGTGCATTATTCTTTGTTGATTATCATATGACATGCTAGTTTATTATTTGTATTTGAATATTGATTTTCCAATACTCTTTGAGCAACTTGAGTGCAAAAGATAGTGCCCCATCTTCAAAACCCTGGAAATAAGCAAAAGGCTTAGCACATACTTGGTACTTAACAAATGTATCAACAAAATGGACAGTTATAAAAGGAAAAATAGTAACTTATAGTAGAGAAATTTGGAAGATACTATTTTAACCAAGTGGTCAAAGTTAATATCACAAATAATAGGGCAAATTGACATCATGTGCCTTCTGAAGGGATGTATTGAAGAGAAAAATCAACGCTTGTATAGTATTCCTGCCAAAAATAAATAACCTGAATCTAAGTGCGAGTAAACATCAGACCACCCCAAACTGAGGGACATTCTAGAAAATAACTGGCCTGTTGTTTTCAAAAATGTCAGTGTCGGGGCTTCCCTGGTGGCGCAGTCGTTGAGAGTCCGCCTGCCGATGCAGGGCACACGGGTTCGTGCCCTGGTCCGGGAAGATCCCACATGCCGTGGAGCTGCTGGGCCCGTGAGCCATGGCCGCTGAGCCTGCGCGTCCGGAGCCTGTGCTCCGCAACGGGAGAGGCCACAACAGTGAGAGGCCCGCGTATCGCAAAACAAAAACAAAAACAAAAACAAAAACAAAAACAAAAACAAAAAATGTCAGTGTCACAAAAGACAATGAAAGTCTGAAGAACTGTTCAATAGTAAGGACACATAAAAACTTGGAAACTGAATGCAGTGCTTGACTCTGGCCATTTTTTTTAAGTATTACAAAGGGCATTATTAAGATAATTGGTGAAATTTTAATGAAGTCTGTAGGTAAAAGTATTGTAACAATGTTAAATTTCCAGATTTTCATAATCTCACTGTTGTATGTAAGTGAATGTCTTTTTTTCCCTATGAAAACACACTTCCATATTTAATGGTAAGAGACAAAAAAGAAGAGGGAAGAATGCGAGGAAAAATGAAGGGGTAATGAGAGGGGTGGTTAAAGCAGATATAGATTCTGACATTGACTACCTTGGACAAATCATTACCTCTTTTCTTTCAGCTTTCTGAAGGGGAAAATGATAGGTATCTAACAGGTTTGTCGTAAGACTCAAAAGAGAGGTAAAAGAAAACCACTAGAACTGGCCAGATCTTTTGCTTCACTAGATAAAACTTTATCTAACCTCCACTTACTATTCAGTGTATAAGCAAAATCAGAGTGCTTTGTGATGAGACCAGTTAATGCAATGGACCTGAACCACTCCCAGTAATGAGATTTATGCTCTCTCGCTGTGTTGACCAGCCTTCATGCATAAAAACCTTATGAGGCACAGGCACCTAATCTTAAAATGGATTTTATTAAGGCCTTTAAGTAAAGAAAACATAAGATTCACACTAGTTAAACTAAATCAAGACTTGAGTGGTATTAAAATTGAGCTTCAATGTAAAAACAACCTTAACATTTCCTTGGACAAAGTTGAATTTTCTGTTTAAAGGAAAAAAAAAAAAGGCAAAGTGTCTATTGAACTTTGAACTGAACTAGAATTGATGCCAGGTAAAATAAACACACTCCGGTTTCATCACTGATATAGATATTTGATTCTTTAAAGAACAACTACTTTGTGAAAGAAAATAAATAGGAGCATTCAATTTCACCCTAGTACAGTTAATCCAGACAGCTCATTAATTATTTCTGAATAATTCACAAGACAGTTTATCATATAATTCATAGTTTGCCCATTGAAATCTTGATTATAGTCTATAAATCTTTTCCATTTTCAATTAGGGAGAGCAGCAAAAAATGTACCCCTCTCTTGCTTTCAAACTGTCTTGATGACAATTCCGAGGTAATAAAACAGTACCTCGATTATTTGTCTCACTAAAGAAAAGTGTCGCTTTCACTGAGGCGCCCTGAGGTAGCTTAGGCATGTATCACTCTTGCAAGTCTACAAACAACATTCTGATCTTCTGAAGAGAAAAAAGGATTTCACAGCAATACATTTCCTCTTAATCTGAGTAGATTTCTCTTCTCTGAGAAATCATTCAGTGGGTCCTACAGACTACACCAAAATCACAGAAGTCCCTGGGCAGTCCAAACCTTTCTAAGGGGTATCTGGAAGTCTAAGATTATTTCATGGCCATAATAAAATCAGGTTTTGCTTCTGAAGAAAGAATTAGTGTAAATGGCAGACAGGATTAAAGTCTGGTAAAACAAGTGCATTAAAAATACAGTTAAAAACAGTGACCATCAGATGTCTTCCACCCTTGTTCTCTTTTCACTTTGTCTAGAAACAGTTGTTGAGACTAGAGTTTACAACCAACATCTTTACCACCAATATTTCAGGAAACAGATGTCCAGAACAAGGACACTTCATACTTAAGTTCCATTAAAGTAATCCATTCAAAATATTTTCCTTTGACAAAAATCCACCTTCAAAATTCTATAGTATCTTAAATGTCTGTAACATGGAATTGGTCATTTGTGTTCAAGATTCCCAATGTTCTTTCCCTTTGCAAGTAACTTTTTATAACCCTGTTATTTTTAAATAACTTCAAAACAATTTAAAAAACTTTTTAGAACATTTAAAAATTCTAGTTATAGGAGTTATTCCATAAAACTTCGCTAATAAATTTGAAGGAGAAATTCTAATTATTATTAAAATACTGAAGGCATTCAGTGTCCTCTCTACTGTACGTCTATACTGCCTGAGAGAAACATGCATCTTTCTCTCAGGCAGTATAACCAAGCAACGAATTCCAGAGGCAGGGAATTTGTGTTTTTCGGTGTCTATTTTATGCCAGTATATAAAACACAATGTTCCTACTATTTCTACTTCTCTGATATTCCAAATAGTTTAGAGCTTAAGTTTTCAAAAGTTTCAAAGAATCAGCCGTGAAAATTGCATGGTCAGCTTATTTGCATTGGGTACCAGGGAGAATAATTTAACTCAGAGCTATTTTAGACATGACTGGGAAAAAGTGAAACTCCCTTACTACCCCAAGAGCACACATACATTTCTACAATAAATAAGAATGAAAAAGTTATGAAGATAATACTGCATTTCAAATTAGCTCTTTTCTCTAAGCTCTTTGAAGGGAGGTTAATGTGAAAAAGGGCATCCCTATTCATGGCAATCTGAATGCTGATAAATAATACATAATGTGAGCTATTATCACCTAATTTCAATATTTATTGAAAACTGCCATTTCAGAACAAAGCGCATCAAGAATTGTGCTATTATCTCATTTGTGTAAATTTTCCATAAATATTGAGTTTCAGTCATTATCACTAGAATAATTTACTGTTAACCTTCTGGAGACTTGAATACATATGGAGAATGATGCAAATCTTTTTCTTTTTAATTTTTGAAATTTATTTTTTATACAGCAGGTTCTTATTAGTTATCTAGTTTATACATATTAGTGTATATATGTCAATCCCAATCTCCCAATTCACCACACCACCACCACAACTCCCCACCACTTTTCCCCCTTGGTGTCCAAAAATGATACAAATCTTACATCATAAAAATTTTCTATTCTTCATAAGGTTGATCCAAGTAAGAGGATAAGTTATTTAATGAGGGCAATAAAACATTTGACAGAGAGTGTTGTTTCTGAGAAAAATTAAAACGTTATGTCAACTTGTACCTGACACCATCACGTTTCCTTGTGCATGTACTGTTAATGCATGGCAACCCTTGCATCAAAGACAAATGTATACCTCTTCTTATGGAGTTTCAGGACCCTCATGTTGGTCTATGGTACCCAGTATTGCACTATAGAGACCTCTTAGGTAGAAAGTATATTCATTCCCCCAACAAAATTTACCCATCTAATCAGAGAAAGAATAGGATTCTTGAATGCTCTATGTCAGGCACAAGATGTATATATTAAAAGTTACTGAGATACACTGTTTTTAATATTCTTTGCCCTAAAGTAATTCATGATCCAGTTAGAAAAATGGACACATGTTAGTGTGTGCTATAATAAAAATAATAAAAATAACAAACAATGTTTAGTTGTCAGGAACTCCTCTAAACACTTTACATGTATTAATCTTTATAACCCAGTAGATGCTATCAGTTTCCTCATTTTACAAATGAGGAAACTGAGATGCAGTGCAGTTAAGTACCAAAGGGTATTGCCAAGGAAAGGAAACCTAATTTTATCTAGTGGTTCAAAGTCTGATAAAGAATAGTTTTATAGGGACTTCCCTGGTAGTCCAGTGGGTAAGACCTCATGCTCCCAATGCAGAGGGCTGGGGTTCAATCCCTGGTCAGGGAACTAGATCCCACATGCATGCTGCAACTAAGAAGTCCGCATGCCACAACTAAGAGTCTGCATACTTCAACTAAGACCATCACAGCCAAAATAAATAAATAAATAACAAATAAATAAATAAATAAATAAATAAATATTTTTAGTGGCTTTATAGAGGGAAGGAACCTGAATTAGAGTTCTTAAAGTATGAGGGATTGGCAGGAAAATTAATCAGATAAGAATTGTTTCACAGAATGTGAAAAAGTCACAGAGATGTAAACAGATATATGGTGTTTGGGAACCTCCAAATGAGTATTCAGTATACCTAGCACATATGATAGAAGGGGAACATACAAAGAAATGAAGCCAAAGAAGGCATAGTTTATGCCGTGTTCTCATGCCTAAAGCGCAGCTTCTCTGCACATATGCTGGGTCGAATCTCAGAGACAGAGTTTTGGGTAAGTAGAAAAGGATAGCTTTATTGCTTTGCCAGGCAAAGGGGGACCCAGCAGGCTCCTGCCTCAAAAAACTATATGCTCCAACCCAGGAGGACTTGATGAGGAGTTTTATGACCATACTTTAAGGGTGGGGTTGCTGCCAAGGTTAGGGTGTGTGCAGGGTCTCAGGTGGTCTCCTAATCTCCATGAGCTTCTCCAGTCCCTTTAATCTTGCCTCAGGTAGTTTCTTGGCTGTTTCTCCCTGTATTAGCAACTGTTTGAATCAGCCCTTTGGAACTCAGGGAAGGTCGTGGACACTGGAGTCTTGCCTATAAGAAATGGAAGGAAAAATAGGGCTGCACCCAGCCGGAGCCTAACTCCCGCCCCCTCCTCCCACCCCCCTC
>NW_006794651.1:462630-483164 GCF_000442215.2 Lipotes vexillifer
CTCCTCCCCCCCCCCTCCCCCCACCCCCGCCCCGGTTCTAAGGAGGCTCATTCCACCCACAGATTTTTCAGCACCAAGAATAACCTTTTAATTTTACTAGCTCTCACTCAGGAAATGTAATGTATTGTCCCATTTTATTGCTGTCTTGGCTTCCTTGGCTGACTAATAACGATAAAAAAAAACCAATTCGATATAAATGAGTAGTCACTAAATTATTCTCCAAAGATATTTGAATTTTTTAAAGGAATATTTGAAGACTTACAAAGGCTTCGTGTTTTCTAATATTGTAATTTCAGGCCACTAAGCAGAATGATGAGATGATTTGGGGCAAAGCAACCATCCTCTTAACGCCTGTGAATAGTTAAGATGGTTGGTTACAAGAAAGCATGGTAGAGTTGGCAAGTTGCAGGTACTAGACTCAATTCCCAGGTATTTCACTCATTTTGTGACCTCAGGCAAGTCATTTAGCCTCTCCAGCCTTCCATTTCCTCAATAACAAAAGGAGTGAGGGAGAGATGCTGGGAGACAAGCTCATTTCCTATGCCTTTTCAAGTTCTTATATCTTTAGTCTATGATCCTAATCTTACCCTACACAAAAGACAAGTTCTGATTCCAGATCTAGATTTCTTTTTAGAAGTATCTTTTGCAAAATAGATTTAACTCTATGGAAAGTCAAAATGTTAATGTGAGCAACTGATTTTTTTTTTTTATTAATGTACACATCTAACAGGAGTCATTCAAATCATTCATTTAATATGAAACTAAAATGGCATAATGATAATGCTTTCCTCGTTAAAAGGGTCATATAATGAAATCTGTAAAAATCGTTTTATACATAGGATTATCTCCATTTTGTATTTAAGGAAGCAGTGTCAGGTAATCTGTGACTTTCCAAGCATCACCTGGCTGAGCAGTGGCAGAGCTGGAGGCTCAATTTCTTTCTTCTGATTTCAAGTTCACTGCTCATTTTCCTGCAAGAGTTGTTTTATGTTGACAATTAAGACTTAGTGATATAGACAATTTCATAAATGATGGGAATATTCTAAGTCAAACAGTGATAAAAAGATAATAGGCATAAAATCAAATGTATCGATCACTTAAGCCACAAAAAGAGATGCTTGCATTTCCAGCTGTGTATAAAGTAGGAAATGTAGAGCCATCAGTGTGCCCACATTTCTACAGAACGTGTGTTGTAGCAGAAGCACTCTGGAGGAACCCACAACAGCAATTACAGAAGGAGCCTGACCTCAGGCTATTTATTTGACTTTACAGTCAAGATTGATCTTTTATAGGCTTTAAAAAGCTATATACACATCCTGAACACGCTTTTAGAAAAATATGTCCAGAGTAGCCTTACCAATGTATGTTCTCTGGGATGCTAAAAAATATTTTAAAAAAATAATTTGTGTTAAATTTTACAAATACAGTAAAATAGACCTTTTAGAGTCTCAAGTATGCCAGCTAATGTTCATTTTACATCTCTGAGAAGGTGTATAAAGGGTGGGAGGGCTGCAATGTTTCCCAAACTCTTTTGACCAAGGAAACCTCCCCCACCAACCACATATACACGTGAAAATCATGTAAGGCAAATGGAAAAGCTGATATAAATAAAGATTCACTTTTTTCCCGGGAGAACCTAAAGGAATAATGGAAAAAAATTAAGTTTTCTGAAGAAAAATATGTTGATACCTACAGGGTACTTTAATGTAAAAATTAATGTGTGTGCTCTCTTCAGTAAATTCTCAATACAGGAAAATAGAGAAAGTGAGTATCCAATGTCTTTAGTCTTCTGATAATGTACATCAATCAGAATTTACATCTTTAAATCAAATATGCTTACTTAACAAGACTCACATACTCTGGATGCAGGAAATGATACAAGGAAAAGTCTACATATACTCTGTGGGACATCACTGGTAAACATAAAATAGACTGTGTGCAGTGATTTATGAATACCTTATACTTTGAATATTTAAATATTGAGTAAAATTAGTAAGGAATTTATTATATAAATTTGACTCTATTATAATATATTTTAGTAAGTGCATTTTTAAACTACCACATCTAGATCTGTCATACTGTTGATAATATTGAATATATTTATGCAAAGACTTAGAATACTTTATTACTCAAATTTTCAACTATAAAGATGGACATCGTAATAAGAACATGACATAAAAATATTTTACGATATAAGCCTATCTCTTATGAATGTTTATGTACCAAATAGCATAGCTTAAAAATACTTAAAGCATTAACTGTATTAACTGTAGGAACTACAGAGAGAAAAAAATAGGAAACTATATTAAGATACTTTAATTTCCCTTTCTAAGACCATGGAAAAAACATAGGCCAAATACTAATAAAGATCAGGATAATATAAATAAAATAATATAATATATAAACATATGTGTTTATATATTTAATTACGTAAAAAGCAGAATACCCTTATTTCAAGTATTATTTAATATTGAAATCAGACAGTAAGTTCAAAACTGGAAAAAGAACACACATGATGCTGTAAGACTTGAATAATGAAATTATAAAGCACTGATAAAACTCTTACAATTGGTTAATTTTAAAACTCTCTATTAAACACCTCTAAGCCAAGTTAAAAAAGAAAACTGAATTTGCAGATATTTTAAACTATGGTAGTGAAAATATTTCATATTAAGATTTATGAATTACAGAAAAACAGTGCTCTGAGAACAAATACAAAATAGCTTTAAGTGTTCCTGTTGCTTAAAAAGGAAAGTAAAATAAAAAAATGAATTAAACATTTAATTTCAAAAATGTTGAAAAGGCAAAATCAACTAGTGAGAAGATGTATAGATCAGTAAATTAGAAAAAGAGAAAAAGTGCCAATGAATAAATCCAGGAGCTAATTTTAAAAATCAGCAACAAATTTACAATAGTTAAGCTGGACCGTAACCTAACAGTGGGGAAGGGAGTGGGAGTTGGGGAGCAGAGAAGGAAGAAGGCACATATGTAATCACAAGAAGAAAATAAAAAGAAATTAGAAAATAGATTGAAATACAGACCTGACCTCTCCCCTTATCCAATTTAAGATAATCACACCATAACTATTGATTCCACCTCCACCAAAATCTGTTTTAGTCTCAGGCTTCCCCACCCAATGATAATCCACTCTGGCGCCATTATTCTTCTGGTTGTTCAACCCAGTAGCAAGAGTAATCATTGATTCTACTCTTCCCTCTGTATCCCATCCCTGAGTACGCTGAATTAAATCGACTTTACCTTCAAGGCACGTCACAAACACATTTACTTCTCCTTATTGCCCCTTTTATCTCTCTCCTCAAAGGCTATATCATCTCACAGCTGATCAGCTGCAATTTCTTCCACTTTATCTCCCCACATCAAGTATTGCCTCTGGGACTTCATTCTCCACATAGAAGCCAGTGACATCATTTTAAGTAGCAATTGACAATCCAGCTTTCAATTCCTTTAGCTATTCTTCACATTCTAAACCTTATTTTATTCTTCCTAACGCAAGCCTTACCTTAGATTTCTGGTCTACCAGGCTTCAGTTGTTACTAAATATCCTAGTCAGGTCTCTTACCTTCTATCCCTATTTCCCAACATGTGCGATTCTCACAAAAGATTCATTTGATAAATGTTTCTGATTTTTTTCTACCTTTCCAGGCATTAGCCATACATCTTCATTATTGAAGAGATAACTGTGATCATCCAAAAATTGTACTATATATACTTTCAGGGAACTTGTATAAATTGCAATGACGGGCAGTAACATAACAAGGATTATAATTGTCACTCTTTTCTAGGATTTACAAAATTTAGGCTCAAACTATAGGAATTGCATACTTTACAGGCATTTAAATTAAAATGGCAACCCCTCCCTTTTTTCGAAGTAGCTTAAAAGCAAATAACATCTAATGCCTCAGCTATGTGAAGCCCTTCAGTACTCTCCCCATGGTGACTGCCATGGTGAAATTAATGAAAACTGGTCAAGCAAATGGTTCACCAATGGAATTAAGAACAAAAGCTAGGCTCTCTGCACATTTTTTTTTTTTTGTCCTTTCTGATTCTTACTAAATAACCTCTAAAAATTAAGGCAAATTTCCATGGATATCTTAATTATACAGTTTTTTGCACAAATGACCATGTCTAAGTTTTTATTAACATGCTCCCTTCAGGCCAAACTAAAGTAGTATTGTTTTCCTCACAAGAGGTGTCATGGATAATCTGATCACTGACAAACTAAAGATAGATTGTTGCAAGGAAAAATAGAAAAAAAGATGGTAAATTTCTGGGTTATTTTGACCTCCACCCCTGCCACCAATGCTTAACATTAGTCACTCCTTGTGATCTGATAAACCATAGAAGATTTAAGAGTTAACAGCTAACTCTTTCTAATACTAATAATGGGAACAAGGATAGCATGGGGAATGAGATATACCAGTGATTAAAAATGGATCATTTTAATTCTCCTTTACTCATTTTTTTTAAAGATTGTCATAAGAAGTGTTTGTGGGTTTCAACTTATGTATTAATAGAGATGCTGTTGACAAACTGAATAACTTTAAATTGTCTGAAAATGTTAAAAAATAGTATAAAAGGGAAAGCAGTATGACTAAGTGTAGCTTAATATTCATGTCCTCAATAATATTGACCACATGCATGTCATAACTAGAGACAGATAAAATAAAGATGAATGTTGTTAGGTAATGTGTGTGTCATCATAAAAATATTAACTTAATTTTTATCTCTGTCATCATTTATGTTATTAATAGTACTAAAATACTGACGTAAAACAAATTAAGAATTTATTAAATTTAAGTTTCTGTCCATATTGGCTCACATATTCAGTATCTAAGAATAAATTCAGTAACGTTAAAAATATTTTGTTAAATCACAACTGTCCCTTTATAATAGGAAATGCAAAAAATAATTGCAGAATAATGATCATTAATTTTCTCAAAACTAAATCACTCACTTTGTCTTTTAAAAAATAAAGTACTTAAGGGGCTTGTTGTAAAGCAATTGTGAAAAATGCTTTACTATATCAATAAAAACATTATCACTTATGCACAGAGATAATATGCTGAGAATTGGTAGCCAAGATTACTTCTAACAAATTATTAATAACTACCCATGTGTTCTTTTATTTATTCTTAAAGTGGCATATTTCATTTTTATTTCATATTGAATTTCCTTATAGCCCTGATAACTGTATTTTTATTATGGATGCCTTTATATTTGTAGGCACTAAAGAGCATTTATTATTTGCAATAGAACAGCAAACTTTAAAATACTAGTATTTATTGTGTAAGCAACTTGATGAAATAAATCACCAGTTATTTTTAGGTTGACACATTTCTTTGCATACATAGCATGTACTTTTTAAAATCAACTAACTTACTTAAGTTAAAATAACATGCATCTTATAAACATTGTGAAGAGTACAAAGATGAGCAAGATAAGATTCTTCTCTTAAATAACTTCAATTTAATAATGTAGGTGAATCATATATACAAATTTGAAAATGAAAGATAAAAAGAATTTTAAAATAAAAGAAAATAATTACTATTAAAGATAAAAATGATTGTGGGACATCAAATGCAGGAGAGATCATAGATAAATGACTGCTCAATCATTTGAAGTATGACAAGGGTTGGCTGGTAATTAAAATAGTATATTTTTAAAAATGAAAAGAAAGACAAAGCAAAATGTAAAATTTCTATCTCTAGAAAAATCAGAAGTTGTACTGAATTATAAAGGAAATAATATGCTAATTGACTTCACATTAAGCAATATCTGCTAGTTCAAACTATGTTAATACTGATTTTTTGATTTACTTGAATATTGTGATACTATTTAATATTTGTTTATTAGTAGTAATTATATTACTAATCCACAAGTGGAGAAAGACAACATGTAATTTTAAAATAAATAAATCAAGCTGTCACAACAATTTATTTTAGTTAGACAGATGGTAATAAATACCAGAAAAATAGCGATGAGAATTAATATTACCTTCGAAGAGCATAATGGGATTAGATGATGAAAAATATTTGTTTTTTATTTTTAATTTTCATTACTACTTGGTTCTTTATTTTTAAAATGCATGTATAATTTTTTAAATGTTATGACATAAAGAAAAATAATTGAAGAAATAAGGACAAGAAGGAAAAGGACTTAGAAAACCAAAAATTTAAGAAAAAAAAAATCTCAGAAAAATACGTAATAAAAAGATAAAGATTTAAAAAAATTTTGTATTGGAGTATAGTTGCTTTACAATGTTGTGTTAATTTATGCTGTACAGTAAAGTGAATCAGTTATACATATATATATATCCACTCTTTTTTAGATTCTTTTCCCATACATGTCATTACAGAGTACTGAGAAGAGTTCCTTGTGCTAAACAGTAGGTCCTTATTAGTTATCTCTTCTATATATAGTAGTGTGTATATGTCAATCCCAATCTCCCAGTTTATCCTTTCCCACCCCCTTTTTCCCCCTGGTAACCGTAAGTTTGTTTTCTACATCTGTGACTCTATTTCTGTTTTGTAAATAAGTTCATTTGTACCATTTTTTTAGATTCCACATATAAGCAATTTTTAACAATTGAGAAAAAAGAGAAGAGGCTTGGTGAATCATTTCAGAAGGCCTATCATTTGATGAAGGGGACTTCTGCAATTATCAAAATGTAGTACAGCAGCCTTAGAATCACAGTCTTGAGCAATGCAGTTCAGGGTCCTCCAGAAAGGAGATCTTTGGGTGATCTACTAAATGCATTTTTTAAAAAATATCAGATCACTATAATGTTCATATAGAAGTAACTCCAAAAGTTAACTAGAGCTTAAAATACTAATAGAAGTAAATCAAAACAATAAAAAAGATAAAGTCAGGAGAGTGAATAGCACCAAAAACTACCACTTCAAGTATTTGGCAAAGAAGAGAAGGAGCTGAAACTTGGCTAGAGGGATTAGCAATATCAAGAGTTGAGAAGACTTTTAGAATGTGGGAGACTGAAGCATGTTAGCAGGCAGAATGTGGGAAGCCAGGGGGAAAGGAATGTAAATTTACAATAGTTGTAAATGTTATAATTTACTGAAGGTTTGGACTTCTAATGGAGGACATTACAAAATGGATTTCTCTTCCCATACCACTGTCTTTGAACAAACTCTGTGGATTTATTCCATATCATCCCTGGATGAAATCTCACAAAGATAGTATAGCTTCCCTTTTCACACTCAGGCCTTAAATTACATTCTCATTTCTGAAGGATTAAACATTCCAGTCCAATCTGTTAAATCCAAACCCAGCTAATATAAAATTCTTATTCCACCACTCATTCCTACATGAGCTGGGAATCATTTAGGGGAAAAGTAGGGTGGAGTCAACTTCTCTCTCTCTCCTGTCTCTTCTTATACCCCACTCACTAGCTGCTGCATAGGTCCAGGGAATGAAATTGGAAGAAAGGGAAAAGATGGTTTTGCATAACCAAAGTATTGACATCAGACAATGGTACCTGCTGGTTGAAGCAAATGTCCAAAGCTGACTTTGCCATGGGCCACTTAGATTCCTTGAAAACTCACTGCTGGTTTCACCCTACTCCCAGACTCCACTCCCATCCCCAGCCTCCATATTGGGCAGGATGCTTATGACTTTGGCCTCAAGTCTTAGCTTCTAGAGATCCAACACTCAGTTAAGGTCATCTATGATGATATTCTTGGGTAAAATCTCTTTTAGTAAAGATAGATTCTCTTATATGAGGGCTACATCTAGCACACAGTAAACATGCTAAGCTTTTGCCCTGACTTCTGAAGAAATTGAAGCATCTCACTCCTAGTTATCTTTCCTCACTTTCCGGTCAAGCTAATCTCTAATCTTTAGACTTTTTAATGCAAGAATTAGGTAAAAATCCCTACCTATCATCCACTAATAGTAATAGTAATAATGATAATTAGCAAATATATATATACATATATATATATCATTAGCAACGAAAATTGCTAATGATAATTAGCAAATATAATTAGCCTGCTATGTATTCTTCCAAAAGGGCATTTTAGTTGATACTTTCTATGTTTTCCTTTGCCCCTTCATGTCTATTCTCCAGCCATCTCCAGCCTGCTCTGTGTACCCTGGGATGGTTGGCCCCAGCTTCTCTTCCTCTGGCTTCTGGTTAGGTTAGGTCCAGAGGAGGAATGGAAGCTGTGGGACTTGTTCTCCTTGCCCCACCCTTGCCAGGCTGCAGGTTGGCAGGGGCTCTGTTCCTTTCCTGAAGGCACACCTCCTCCTAGAGGCCCTCTCCTACAGCTATGGAACTCCAGTTCCATAGCAAGTTATCCAGCCATAGCTTCATGGCTAATGGCAGAAATTGAGACAGTTCTCTCATGATAACAGTTGCAAAAAGTACTGATAAGAATTGGTAAAAAAAAAAAGTGCTGATACTCTGACATCACTTCTTTAAGACCCAATTCACACAAATCAATATGGAGAGGGTCAGGTAACATGCCTACAAAATGGGTTGTATTACAGGGGAGAAACCCTGAGTTCTGAGAACCACTGTTTCTGTTTCCCCTTTAGGCTTAGAGATGGGAATAATTCCCCTTTGTTGCTTGCTCCAGATTGTTTTCTGTTCCGTTTTTGCTTTCCCACAACTTTCTCCACAACTTTTAAAATTGTCCCCTTATTAAAATGTTATTAATTAGCACTGCAGGTTTCCTAGGGGAACCTTGAATGTTACACTTGGATTGTAGTGAAGGGAAGCACCCCTACTCCCTCCATGTTACTCTCTAGCATTCTGTACTTCTCCATATTAATATGCTAACTGCTCTCTTTAAAGAAATCTTCATCCTAGTCTTGCAAAACTTAATACTAAATTGTACTCTTATCTAACCTGGAAGTGAATAATGGGCTAATGATGGCAAAAGCAGCTTCATAACTTTGAAACTATTTGGCAGAAGTGATTTAGTACCTCAGTGAGAATGTGAGAAAAGAGAGAAAATAAAGACTTTTCAATATCCTGTAAAACTTTTATGGATTGAGATCTGGGGGGAGGAGGAAGGCAAGAAAGGTTCAGGCATGGAAACTGGAGGAATATTTCTTCCCCTGAGAAAATAGGGAGGCAAAGGAGTTATGTGAGAGGGAACAGAACAAATGTTTGGATAAAAAGCAAGACTGCAGGACTCAATGTTGTCTGTAAAAGAGTGATGTAGTCAGAGGACTCACCTGCTCAGAATGAGAAGGAAGTGTAATGAAGACTTGAGAGAGTTAAAAATATTTAGAACATTTGCTTTGAAGACTACACAGGAAGTCAAATAGAGGTAAATGGAGGAATTGCTAAACAGCTATGAGGGCTGCAGAAGTTGCTCCCCCTACAAAATAACCACTCCCAAATACCCCCGCACACTTTACAACCTTCTCCTATACAGTGGGCTATAAAATCAAAAGTGACTTTTTAGGCAACATGTAATTCTCACATTAAAATAAAGGAAGAAAACTCTTTTTTTTTTAACCAATTCTTGAAGTTTATTTTATCTCCAAGTAAATTTAGTGGATTGTTATGAAAAATCTTCAAGTCAGATTTCTATAGTAAGGATCAAACTCTGATTTCAAATTCGAGATAAAATTGTCCCTAAAAAGGAAACACGAGCAATTTTGCATGGCTAGTGTAAACACTTCCTCATTTTAAAATTAGTTGATTTTGAGCATTACAAACTACTCAGGAATACAATTCTTTTCAGTAATTTCTCTTAGAAAGTTTGTTAATAACCAAATTTAAATCTAATAGAAAAGATCCTTAGATCTAGGAAAGCCCTTGAGAGGAAACTTGGCCCAGCTTTTATGGATGACATCTGTTTACACAATTTTCAGTATGAAGTGTATGTAGAACTAGGAAGGGTCTGAGTGTTTATCTTACTTGCAAGTTATCCAGCCATAGCTTCATGGGTAATGGCAGAAATTGAGATAGTTGTCTCATGATAACAGTTGCAAAAAGTGCTGATACTCTGACATCATTTCTTTAAGACCCAATTCACACAAATCAATATGGAGAGGGTCAGGTAACATGCCTACAAAATGGGGTGTATTACAGGGGAGAAACCCTGAGTTTAGAGACCCCTTATCTTTTATAATGGGAAGTAGGTACACCTGCCTTTGTTTGACAGGGAGATACTGTCATGATCTTCATGGCTGTAGGCAAATTTGGCCTTTGCTCTGGAGGTACACATTGTTTTCCAAGGTTGTTCACTATGTAAACATCCTTGATGAGATCATCTAAACAAAGGACAGTCAGTATCTCTGCTTGAAAGGGATGCAGAAATGTGAGGAACACATGAAGAATTGTCTTCCAGTAAGAGGTAGTTATATTTGACATAAATTTAGATTTACAGTCTCCATCATTCAAAATTCCTTATTTGTGTCTAATACACAGCTTGCCTTTTTATCATAATAATATGTCCAGAAATTATTAACCTTCTGATATCAAGTTTCTATTTCTATGAGACCCTGTGTCAGTGTGATTTTGATAATATGATGATGTCCATGAGAATTTAAATTAATTTTAGTATATAATCTGAGTTATTATCTCAAATAAGTTTACTAATACAAGGCTTTAAAAGTGTTTGATGATAGGAATTCCCATATTAAATTAGTTTATTTGATTTTCATGGACTGAGGTTGTAAATTTTACTTTCCAAGAAAAAATGAATAACACTGAATTTTCAGAAAGAGAATGCATAACTATAAAATTTATATCAGTTGGGATATGACTATTCTTGGTCACTTACAAAAAGGCTGCAGAGTATCACTGGAAAATTTTTTTGGCTACCTAACATCTGAGTTGGAATTTATAAATGATGAAGTTCTTTTAGGACATAGCTATAATTATGTCACACATTTTAATGTATAGTGTAAACTCAATATTCCAACTACACCAAGAGGAGAAGTAAGATGCTATTAGGCAAAGACAAAAAATTGGAATATCAACGTGGAGTTCAGTGGAAGAGAACAAGTATTTGTCCCAATGTAATTTTATGCTGGGACTACAGCCAACTTCCCCCAAGCACACTAACCAAGACCTTATAGGACTGGGAAGGATTCTCGCAGTGGGCATAAGTTGAGCGTTCTCAGCTTTAGGGAGAAATCTTCTTCTTCCCTTAGCAGTCTTTTTTCTTAAAGTTATTGTTACTGGCCCTTTCTCATCGTTGCGTTGGATAAGACCTAAATGTCTAGATTAAGTGTAGGCATAGGACATAGTATCTAAGCCTTTTGTCCGAAGGGCAGGAGGAGTCCTTGAGATTTATAGGTGACGTCACTAAGGAGGTCAGGGCAAGTTAACCGTACAGGACAAAGCTTTCACAGTACTGAATATAATTCTTTTTTCTCTTGGGTCCCTACTGTGTAGCTCTTTCAGAAGCTTATGTCCACCATGGGTATCAGATCAAGGATTCTGGACTTCCAGATCCCTTCTAAGTATCTTTCCATCTCATTGCAGTGAAAATGCATTCTGCTTTGTCACCATACAAACTCAGTCAAAGTAGATCACTTATCTCAACTTACGTTTTACAATTAAATAAAACTGTTAGTTATTTTCTTTAATTGTAATATTTACTAGGATTGTATAGTAAAAATCTTGACAAAGTTAAGAAGTTAAAGAGTACAGATGCTGAACTCTATGGGCAACTGAAGAAAAAGTCTTCAAGAAAAATCCTCCAAGAAAAATTTACGAATTTTGTTGAAAATATCGGGATTGAAGGGGAAGCTCCTTCCTCAGGCTCCCAATAGAGCAGTCAAAGAAAATGGAGCTCAGGTTTCAAGAACTTGTGCTGTGGGGAGGCTCCTGGGTTAGTAGCATGGAATTTTAAGGGTATGGAGAGTAATAGGCACAGCCTAGAGGAGGCAGGGCAAGAGGGAATCCACGTGATGTGAAGGAGTTTTAAATGAGAAGGAGAAGAAAAATATGAGCTGTGGCTACCTGGGGTAAGACTTTGAGGAGAGAAAGAGCTATCTAAAGAGGATCGTAAGCATGTTGTGCTCTGGGCCATGTTATGAATTGCCTCATTGCTGCTTCCTCAAAACATCTTTCGTAAATGTCTGTATTCATCTTGGGTCTCTATTTAGAGCTTGATGCCTTTTTGGATGGGATGCTGATTTAATGCTGCCTTAGATGAGAGGTAGCCCAACTTAGATGAGTTACATATAATTTTACTAACCACATATGGAAATAAGATGGGAGCAAAATTATCATATGATATTATTTCAACAAATATAATATTAATGTATGGTGATAGCTTAGACTTACTAGTAGCTTCGGTGACTCTTCACCGTGCAAGGAAATACATCTACAAACAGTTTGTACACAAATTTTGCACTATTTTATATTTAGACTTCCACAACATGATCAAATAATAATCCATTATTTGTTCCCCATTAAATGAAACTTTAAAAAGTAATTCTCATTAATGCAATGAAACTAACTAAGTAAGCATACCAATCATAATCAAGATTATTCTGAGATTCTGATCTTTTAAAAACATCTTTGTTTGAATCTCCATTAAGCCTTAATTTTCCACCTCACTACACCACAGGGAAAGTGGGTAAAATTTATAAACTAAATATTTTCATGCCATAGAGACAAATATGTAGGCCTTTAAGAAGAATTATCTTGTCAGGTTATTTCCCTTCTAACAGATTGGGCCCAGAAAGCAAGTTTCACCTTTACCAATTTGAGGGGCAAGAAATACTTCATTTTCCCAGTGAAGATATAGCACGGCATTATTTATCACTTGTGCAATACCATAATTACTCATTCAGCATGGCAGCTACAGTTTATAGAACCATGCTACAGCTTGGGTTTGTTTACTGGTTGCACTTTTTATTGAGTTTCATGCCTTAGCCACTGTGCTCCTGGGATAGTCTAGTGGTCGGACAAAATTACATATGTGAAAAGAGTTTCCTCCTTATCATACATTAAAGGACAACAACAGTACTTCTACAATATGCACTCATATATTCTACTGTATGTCACAACCATATTTACTGCAACTTACAAAATAAAATATGGTATTTCTACATTCATTAGTAGCAAAAACTCCATGATGACACATTATTGGTTTTGAATTATGTAAGAAGGTTCCCTCCTTGTTTTCAGTCTCAACAGATTACTATAAGTCAAGGAACAGTTACAAAGTAGTAATTAGAATTCTTTCAAGTGATACACTAGAATTTGGCTTTAAAATATATTTTATAACTGAAATGAGCTTAAAAATATATCTGTTCTCCTATCTATCTCTACTTTCTTATCAGTGTATACTCCCCCTCTTGTAGCCTGCCCAAAGTGTTTGGGCAGTTTTGAAATAGCACAAATGAATTTATGTCAATGGCATATATTGTCTTCTCAGACAGGGTATTGTTCTTTTTGACACTCTCTAGTACGACATTGGTGAGGTAGACTGAACTTTCTAGACTGGAGGTGTGGAATACCTCCTACTTTTGAGCTATTTTAAGCCTTAAGTGATCTCCTCTCAGCCCCAGCCTGACATCCCTCCCACTTACCCAACACTAAAAGAGAGAAGGGGCCGTGGCTAAATTTCCTTCATCACCTAAAAGTCACATAGAAACAACGTAGTAGGTCTTATTTTCTGTTCCTAAGACTCAATCCCATTTTCCTTTAAAACTATGATCTTCAAGATTCATACTTCCCTTCCCCCAGGCTAGAGCCATGATGCAGGCTTCATGGGAGGTCAGCAGATTGGGGATGCTGGCTCTTCCAGGCCCAGCCCTAGCTCTTAGATGTCCAGGATGGGAAGTAGGGCCAGGGGATGTGGCAGAATCCTTATCTGATGGCTGCCTCTTCTGATGGTAATGTGCTCCCAGCACCGTTGTGATTCATACTGGTCCAATGTGAAATGATGAGCTTGGTTTAGGGCCCCCTTCACCTCTGAAGACCACCTTAGAAAGGAAATTGGACCTCCCATCTGCCTTGTTCAAGTAGTCAAGCCTCTAGCTCCAACTCCAAGTTGAGAATCTTGTTGGTTTGTCAAACACTGGGCTATCCCACAGCTCCTGTCATTTTTTCTAACTTCCGTCCTCTCCTCATGGAACAAAGAAGACTTCTGGAAATGTTTCCACATCTTAAGAGAGGCCTTCAAGGAAGTAGAAAGTGGTGGGAATGGTTTCCCATCTTCCTTTCAGTCACACTACACCAAATTTCCTTCAAGCTTTGTTGTCACCCACCCTCCTGCCAACCACAGGCACACAATCTCAGTCACCCATAGGAAAGACTTTTCCTTCAACAGCAGTCCTAGAATAAGTCTGCTGGTACTTCAGCACAAGGAAGGGCCATCAAGGAATGAGATGCCAGGATTCTCTTCCATGAGATCTCTGGATGTTTAACCAGGGTTCCCTTGGTGCTTCCCTCACTTGGTTTTAGAAATGATAACTCATATTCATTCCTGTTAAACCAAGGCGAATGATGGTAGAAATGTATCCTTCATTCTCATTAAGCTAGCTCAGTTCTCTTCTTAGATTGATTGGAGTCAGGGAAGAGCATGAGGAATGGTTGAGGAAGCAGAGCGATTTGGCTTCTTCCCAGTGAGGCTTAGCTAGGAGCTGTCATGTCCCGACTGCTCCTAACCAGCTGTCTGCTCTGTATACAGTGTTGAGAGACTTATTCATTTGTTCTTAGCTCTGGTCCTGGCCCCTAATTTGTATACTGAACTTCTACCTGGTACATATAAAAAAGAGTGATTTAACTTGTGATGTGACCACTAAGCCTAGGAAAGCAAAAATCTCCTAAGATGGCAGTTGAGAACGTATAGAAGCATTGTTGAATACATAGTCATGACAATCACAAAGATAATAATAACATAATAAAATGTGGACCACCTAAAGAGGGGTCAGCAATGATTCTATTCTTTTTTTCCCCCCAACTTCAAGCTATTTTTGTGCCATTAGACAAATGCTACCTGTGACTGATGTTTAGGGAAATGCAGAATTGTAAAATCCACAAGGCATGAGTACCAAAAAATCAATAGGACTGCATTCATAGCAAATAATGACAATACAACGCAGGACTGGTGATTTTTCTGTAATTCATTTGATTCTGATTATCTTCAAATACTTGAAGACAGGTCCTAAGGGAAGCCTTTGAGAGAAACAAACCTAAAAATCTACAGTTTTAACTCATTTGGAGCAAGAGATGTGACTATTCTCGTGGCATTCCTTCAGGAGATATGTAATTTTCATTTGACATTTGAATAAAGGGAGACCAAAAGGGTAGGAATTTATGTACTTAAAGTAGAAAACAGAATGTATAAGTCTACTAGAGAATGGAAAAGGGTGGCTGGAAAATAAATAATAAGTATTACTAACACAGCTAACATTTAATGAGCAATTATTATATGCAATGCACTATACTAAGTTATCTTAAATATACTAACATATTTAATCTGAAAGAACATTAAATGATACCAAGGCAGAAAGAATTGGCAATATAAAAGACTAAAATAATCTATAATTGCAAGTATTTTCCTTACTATCTTCAAAAAGATAATCTAAGCCTATACTAGAAAAAGAAGATATTTATAAGTATTTTTATTGGTATATTATCATATTTTACTATTTTACTTTTCAGATTAATTGAAATGGATTGTTGGGCAAAACATTTTTGTCAGTTATTTATTAATACTATCAAATTTATTAATATTATCTTAAAATTAAGGAAATACTTTCTGATTATACAAAATGAAAATATGAGAGATAACCAAATTTCTTGTAATCAAAATGGAGACATTAGAACATCACAGAAACATGAGTCTGTTGCTAAAAATAATTTGAACAACTTAGCTACAACCTGTAAGCCTGGATGGCCACTTGTGTCTCAATTCGTCCCAGGAAAACTGTTGCGAAACAATATTATACACAATATACCCACCTTCTGGTGTGGAAAGCCTGCACCTAATTTCTCTATTTATGACAAAAGTCCAGTTGCCAATAATTAAACATGTGATAGACACTCCCTTAGTCATCTGGAATATGGGAATACACTCCCTAAACTTCTCTTTCCATATTGCTGATCAAGCATCATTTTTGAATATGAAAACCACTGGATTTGGACTTTAAAAGATAGTACAACTATCTATGAGATTTTCATAAATTCAGTTGATTTTTTGCTAATTTTCTCTTTAAATGTAAAATGAAATAATGATACTTTACATTAAAAGATGGGTGAGAGAACAAAATGAATAAATGTTTGTCCACTTGTTTTTAAAATCTAAGGGTGTATTATTTACCCCAAGGAAGAAAATTGTCATTTTTGCTTATTCTTCTATTCTAAAAAATAACAGTAAAACCCCACTTGTAAAATCAAATATTTTATATGCTTTCACAACTAATGCAATACCATGATATTGCTTCATATGTATTCTTTGCATTTCCAGACAGCCAAGGTTTATTTTTCTTTCTCAACTCAGTCTAAAATTAGATGGAATAAAATTTAAAAGGTGACATAATATCAAGGAAAACACACTAGGTATGTAATAACTGTAAAATTCAGCCACACTTGCATTTACTTTGAGAGAAAGTATCATGTGTGACTCCTAGACACCTGGAAGATGATATCACAAATATAATACATCCTTCTCTGGCTGTCTATCTGCAGTAACATTCGAAGGTGTTGGTTGACACTTTTGAATGTCAAAGGAAGGAGAGAATAAAAACTTTTAGTAGGATGAAATATGACTTGATTTCCTTAGAATTCTGGTACCTGATTAAGTACAAGTAAAGCAATCTTCTCTCCAGATAGACTAAGCTGGCATAACCGAGAGGAAAGTTAACATCTGTTGCTGAGCTTGAGAAAAAAGCAAATATTTACATGTGAAAATGAAGGCATAAGAAGATTACAAACTCTTCCTTATTGTAATGAAATAAAATCGTGCCCTTCTTTTTCCCGTGTAGTTCTTTGGCTAATATGTAGAACATATACAAAACAACAGTGTCTGAATTCTAATTCTACATTTGATAATTAAGCTCAGTTAGACTTAAAGAGGTAAATTTCAGAGTGGCATTTTGGTATTTAATTTTTTAATAACACAAACGTCTTAGTTTTATTTTTCAGATATATCCTATCCCTGCATTTTTGCTCTCCGACAAAAGTTAAGAATCAGATTATCTGAGTCAAAGAAACAAAGATATAAACTGGCATTTTATTTAGATCATTTTAAATGTATACATTTTTAAAACATTGACTTCTTTGCAGTATTTGGTTTTATATGCATAAAAAGGTATGTTATTTATCCTTAGTTGGGTATTACAAGTTTTAAGTTTAAATATTAAATTTTCTGACTGGTTAGCTATTTCTAGACTTTTATACTTGAAAAAAAATTTTATTTTGGTAAAAACATGTAACATAAGATCTACCCACTTAACAAATTTTAAGTGTTCCATGCAGTACTATTAACTTTAGGCACAATGGTATACAGCAGATCTCTAGAAATTAATCATCTTGCATAATTGAGACTTTATACTCATTGATTAGCTAGTCCCCACTTTCCCCTCTTCCCAGCCCCTGGTAACCACTATTTCTACTTCCTGATTCTATAAGTTTGACTATTTGATATCTCATATAAGTGGAGTTATGCAGGACTTGTCTGGCTTATTTTCTAGTGTTCTGTGTCTGGCTTATTTCACTTGGATGAATCTTGAGGATGTTATGCTTTGCTGTTGCATAGTGCAGGATTTCTTTCTTTTTTAAGGCTGAATGATATTCCATTCTGTGCATATCTCACACTTCATTTATTCATCCATCAGCAGACATTTTAGTTATATTTATATTTATATTTTATTTTAAGTTAATTTTGTTTCCCAACATATTACTGAATTTTTATTACAGTAGTTTTATTTTCACAAGTAATTTAATCCGAACCTGTTGATTAATGATGATTTTGCTTTTTTCTTTTTTTAATTTTTTTTTAATTAATTAATTTATTTATTTTTGGCTGCATTGGATCTTTGTTGCTATGTGTGGGCTTTCTCTAGTTGTGGCAAGTGGTGGACACTCTTCATTGCGGTGCATGGGCTTCTCATTGTGGTGGCCTCTCCTGTTGTGGAGCACGGGCTCCAGGCATGCGAGCTTCAGTAATTGTAGCGTGTGGGCTCAGCACTTGTGGCTCACGGGCCCAGCTGCTCTGCGGCATGTGGGATATTCCTGGACCAGGGCTCGAACCCGTGTCCCCTGCATTGGCAGGTGGATTCTTAACCATCGCGCCACCAGGGAAGCCTGCTTTTTTCTTTTTAAAGATTTTACCTATTATGTTTTTTCGTTTTATTAACCAGTAGTTCTAAAGACTGTTAATGGCTATAATGGTGGACACCATCATTTGTTCCCTTGTTAATTGCAGTGCATCAGGTTTCTTACCTTTAAAGACAATGTGTGTCTGCATATATTCACATGTATGTTTTATATATATTTGTGTTTGTTTTTGTGTGTACATGGGTTACGTATGTGTGTGTAATTATCATGCTAAGAAATAGGACTATCCTACTTTATTAAACTTACTTTAAGTTTAGAAATAATGTTAATATTCTTAAATGTATTTTGGTATCTTTGGAGGTGATCCTATGATTTTTCCTCTTTCATGTATTAATAGGATGAAATATACCAACAGTTCTCCCAATATGGAGCCGTTCTCACATTGTTACTGTGAATCTCACTTGATCATGTTACATTATTGTTTAATGTATTGCTCAATTCAATTTGCTAATATTTTACTTAGTGTCTTTTTACATCACTTATCAGGCTCCATTGTCATGTTTTTATGGCAATGTTATGCTGACATCATAAACAGAATCCCAAGGTTGTCTTTCTCTGCACATGTTCTGAAATATTTTAATTATCAAGGGAATTAACCATTCTTCAAAATTTGGTTAGATTTAATTCAAGACACTGGTGAGCCCTGGTGTCCTTCTAGAGTAGGGGAAGTAAGGAAGATGAGGAGGTGATGCCTTTGAACTCTGGATATTATTCTCTTTTAATTTATTTTGTCTGTATTCTGTGGTCCCCCTGGCATTTCCTTGGGTCAGGAGTATTTTCTTATATTGAATATTAGGTTCTTCCACCAATTTCATTCATTTTTCTCTTTGTTTTCTAGAAACACTTAGTTTTATACCTAGGATGTATATTTTCATTCCTCCATATGTATCATTTTCTTTTGCATCTCTTTTAGTCTCTTTGCCTCCTTCTTTAGAACCTGAGTAGGACTCCTCTAAGTTTGCATTAACCATCAATGAGTATTCTAAAGCTTCAATTCTTCTCCTCTTTGCTTCGAATGGAGTGTTTATTTGTTTTTGTTTTTTTAATTAATTTATTTTTATTTTTGGCTGCATTGGGTCTTTCTTGCTATGCGTGGGGTTTCTCTAGCTGCGGAGAGCGGGTTGCTGCTCTTCTTTGTGGTGTGCAGGCTTCTCATTATGGTGGCTTCTCGTTGCAGAGCATGGGCTCTAGGCACACAGGCTTCAGTAGTTGTGGCACACGGGCTTAGTAGTTGTGGCTTGCGGGCTCTAGAGTACAGGCTCAGCAGTTGTGGTGCACAGGCTTAATTGCTCCGCGGCATGTGGGATCTTCCTGGACCAGGGCTCAAACCCGTGTCCCCTGCATTGGCAGGCGGATTCTTAACAACTGCGCCACCAGGAAAGTCCCTAATGCAGTGTTTTAATCTCCTTTCATATATCAAGTGTCCTTAAAATGTTCCCTTAATTCAGCTAACTCTTTGAAGCTAGTAATTAGTCAGAAAAAAATAGCTTCTGTATTTTATATTTTAACTTTTATATTATAGTATCTTTTCATTTTAAAATATTTTAACACAGTAAAATATTTTTTTCCGAAATGTACAGGTATATCTCATATTTTATTCAGAAAACGAACCTTCATCTGTTACCTTTTTCTGTGTTTGCCTATTACATTGTTAAACATTTTTTAAATTCCTATGTTGTTTGTATACGTGCATATACTAATTTTTAAATAAGGCAAGATCTACATATTCTCTTGATTTCCCATAAACAGTGTGTGTAAATTTCTCTCAACTCCTTCTCTATCGATTTGAGCTTTCTTGACTTCCCATGGAGTTATATCCTGATAAAACCACAGTAAGCTGAAAATATCGTAAGTTGAAAATATACTTAATACATTTAACCTACCCATATCGTAGCTTAGCCCAGTCTACCTTAAATGTGCTCAGAACATTTATGTTAGCCTAGAGTTGGGCAAAACCATCTAACACAAAGCTTACTTTATAATAAAGGTGACAGAATGGGAGCTGTGCTTGCTGCCACTGCCCAGCATCATGAGAGGCTATCAGAGCAAATTTCCCTAGACCAGGAGAAGATCAAAATTCAAAACTTGGAAAATAGTTTTCTGCTGAACATGTATGGATTTTGCACCTTCACAAAGTCCAAAAGATCATGTTGAACCATCATAAGTCAAGGACCATCTGTACTGGCGGAATTCTTTTTGTTTTTCTCTTTTTTTTTTTTTTTTTTTTTTTTTT
>NW_006794651.1:483593-499282 GCF_000442215.2 Lipotes vexillifer
CCCGTGTCCCCTGAATCGGCAGGCGGACTCTCAACCACTGCGCCACCAGGGAAGCCCTGTACTGGCGGAATTCTTAACAGACATAGGTTGAAGACTCTTTGATAGACTCAGCCTTTAATCAATCTTAAGTATTTAGAAATGATGCACACCTTTGCCAAGCTTAGCTCTTTTCTTCTGCCAGGTTTACATTCCTAGTAAAGGCCCTTATCATTTACTTGCACTTTCAACATAAATTGAACTTTTTGGAATACAAGGACTAGAATAGATGCAGATATAAAGGAGCTAATTGTAAATCTGAAGGCATAAAATGACCATGACCAGTTTTTCAGTCAGGTCTTGTCCATTGGTCATGGTCAATAATGACCAAGGGAATTGGAGATGGACTGAAAATAGAGTGGATTAATGAATATGTAATCTACTCTTTTTTACCAAAAGACTTTACTGTTCTACTTGAGCACTGAATTTGCCTTTTTATTAATGAACCTTACTACTGGAGTCTGGACAAACATTAAACAGTATTCCTCGTTATGGTATTGTAGAAAATATATCTGTGTTTTAATGAGACCACAAAGCATTTGTAAGAAACGACATAATAAAATCTGTTAAATGTTTATTTTGTATGCAACAGATGTTGTATAAAATGAATTGGCATAATGAAAATTCTTCTTGTTGACTGAGAGACATCACTGTAAACAATCATCTTTGTCTTAGGTTGCAATACAGAAGTAAACACAGAGATATGTGTAGGACCTAGATTCCTGGGCTTAGATGTGCTTTCTCTATTTTGTTTTCCTGTCCTTCTTGTCAAGCTGTCAGTGATGACTTCACACTACTGAAAATATAACTGCCTTTAGCAGTTCCCTCCCTGCTTCTAATCTCCTGCTTTGAAGCAGAAACAGAAAATTAGTTTGTCTGAGAGTCAGAGCCAGCCTGAATGTTGTAGTAAGTGAGGGTCACATGTCTCTGAAAATGGACTGGGGCCCTTATTTATGGAGAAAAGAATAAAAATCTTTATTTCATTGATTTTCCTTACTTTACACTTACAGCTGTTATTTGGAATTTTCAGGTTTGGTTGTTAGATAAAATAAGATATTACTGTAGGCCAAACTTATATATGTAGCCCAGTTCTCTGTGTTCCCCACCTATGGAAGGTACTGTATCTTATTCACCCTTCTCTTTCTAGCTCCTAGCAAAGTTCCTGGCATATGGTAGGTATTCAGTGAATATTAAATTGAATTGAACCAAAGTACTGATTATATATGCCCCCTTCCATATCCCACATGCATTTGAAACTTAGGGTGTAGAAAACTAAACTCGTCATTCCACCCTTGTTTTCTACTCAGTTTGGTTTTTCTCCTCCAGTATTTCCTATTTTGATGAATAGTTCAAACTCTCACCTATTTACACAGGCCAGGAGCCTAGGAGCCAATATGTGTTTCTCTTTTCCCTTCAGTGCTAATAACTAATTGATAACCAAGTCTTACCTATTTTCCTTCCTAAATAGCTCTTGAATCCATGACCTCCTTCCTCTCTACTCTCACGGTCTTGATCAAGGCCTTCATAGTTTTTAATGACTCCTTAATAGTCCTATCCCTTCCAATTTATTTTCTAGATTCCTGCCAATTATTATTTTTTAAAACAAAAATATGATTATTAAATTTAGCTCATAGTTAAATTTAGCTCTTCTTGACAAAGATGAGAATTCAGAGAGGGCAAGGCAGCTAGAATTGACAGGGCAGAGTATCCGAGAAAATAAAAACTATACAAAGAGAGGACTTCAGAGATTTGTAGAGAATATTCCTTGAATCTTTATCAGAATACTGATCAACACACATATATGAGGAGACTACCCAAGGCTAAGGAAAGAACCACTGGAAAGGAGAAAGTAGAACAACACCCAGAATTCACTCAAGGCCATGGATAGTTTGTGTTTCTACTAACCAGAGTGCAAAACTGTTGAATCATGTAGGATACTCAGAACAGTACTGTCTCACTAGTTGAAAAAATTCTACCTAGACTAAAAACTGTTCTGTTCCCACCAAACTATGCTTTAAAGTAGGCTTCAAAAGGAGCAAATTATTACCAAATAATTTAACTGCATCCCAGAACAAAGCTGAAGAATATTTAGAAGAATACAAAGATATTCAGCACAGAAATAAGGTCTAGAATCCTATAAAACTCACAGTGTCTAGCATCCTCTTAAAACCTACAAGCAAGCAAAGAAGCAGGAAAATATAATTCATAATGTAGAGAAAAAGTAATCCATAGAAAAAAACAGAAATAACAAAGTTGATAGAATTAGTGGACAGAAACATTAAAACAGTTATATATCTATTTGAGAAGGTAGAGGAAAGCACGAAAGGAGAAATATGGGAGGTATAAAAAAGTCCTAAATAAACTTCCAGAGGAAAATATGTCTGAGATGAAAAATACACTAGACACAATTAAGAGCAGATTAGCCATTGCAGTAAGACTAGTGAATTTAATCACATAATAATAAAAACTATCTGTAATGAAAAAGAAGGGGGAAAAGACTGGGAAAAAAAAAAGAGTGTCAGTGGGATGTGAGAACACTTCAGGTGACCTAAAAATGGGTAATTAGATATCCCAAAGGAGAGGAGAAAGAGTTGCAGAAAAATGATATTTGAAGGAATAATTGCTGAATACCTTATAAATGTGGTAAACAGAGCCCTCTTTGGCCCAGTGAATGTCCAAAGTCTCATCTCCCTGTCTTGAACTTGCTACTGAATTAAGCACTGCTAAGAGACAAGTTCACGTGGCATAAGTGAGGCTGAGACAAAGCAAAGGAAACTTCCTGTTGACCAATTTACATGACAGGGCTAGAAAGAGTTCCAGATCCTCACCAAAAGAAATGCTGGAGTGAATGATCACCTGGTTGCAGAGTTAGAACACTACCACACCAGGATGGTTCTATTAAGGATAACCCACTCACCTGGCAGCAGTTCTGGGATTCACGGCATCTTTTAGACTCTTCCCCTGATAAACTATCAGCTTCTTGCTTTCTTTTATACTCTTCTTCCAGATATCCTTGGTCTCTGTTTAATGTCTATGAAAACTTCTCTTTTCTTCTTTCTTCAAATATTTTATATCTGCCTATGAATTACTGTCCCCTAAGGGTTAAAGCTTCCATAAAACAGAGGTCAATAATACCTGTGAGCTATTTGTTTCTTAGCGACCATTACCACCCATTCTGGTCCCTATCTAGAGCAAAGCCCAGGGGCTGTCCACCTGTTAACTCAGCTGGAAGAGGAAACAACAGGGAAAGCATTCATGGAAGAAACTTTATAGCTCAGCAATTTCTAGACACAAAAGACATATTCTGACTTTCTAGTTTGTCATAATTCTGTTTGCCTTTTATTATACACAAATAAGGATTTTTACAAAATCATTTTGCAATAATTACTGTATTTGGCCATCTGTTGACACCATGTAAGATTTGAGTATAAAAAGATGGAGAAAAAAGATGGAGAAATGGTTAAAAAAAATCAGGCCACGTGTTGCGTAACATCTTGCACCATAGATCCCTATCTTTTTCGTAATATGTTTTAATATGTTCAGTAAGATATTTTAGGTAAAGGGCATAGAAATTATGGACTAACACCAGCCACAGAATCAAGAAATGTATTGCGATTTTAGAAATAATCTTGTCACAATTTATCAGCCACTAAATTCAGTGATGAACATTAAATAGCTTTTTATTCCATTATAATCTTATTTTCTTTCATAATGCTCATCATTAAAGAATAGACTCTATTGTAAAGAGTATCAAAAAAAGTATCAAATCTTCTTAGGTCCCATTGAAGCTAAGCCATTTCCCACCTTTTCTTTGCTTGCTAAAGATAAAATGAAAAATCAAATGACTATCTAAAGTGGTTTTTAAAAGGACTGTATCATGGACGCTGTGAAATCCTGCCTGATTTAAGTCCTGTGAGTAGCTGGCTCTCTTGAGATGGCAAATGCATTGCTCACAGAACAGTGCACTATTCACGTTTGTCTCTGGAGTCTCATCACAGTGATCTGTGGACATGATAACATAATCTGTATACAGTGTTCCTTTTTCTCTGGGGTGGTCTGGGCATTTTTAAACCAGTTACTCAAAGATTATCCCTTCAGTCCTATCTTACAACTTTTACTCCCCAAACCTACTGAGCACAGACTGTACTTTGCACCTGCGTAGGGGATCCTCTAGGACCTAGTAAAATGCAGGAGGCATTGTAAAGCAAAGAGGTGAAGATGGTAAGCATCTGAACAGAAAACATCATTAAAGATAAAAATGGGCAAAGTATATGTTTAGGGTCTAGAAGTAAAATGCAGCCAAGATTTCTTTCTTCTACTCACTGCTTCCAGAAATCACTCTATAAGAGATCATGAGAACGTCTCTCTCTTATTGTTCTCACTGAAACAGGTACCTGAGATCAAATATGTAGCTAAGGGGACAGACTGGAGACTTAGTCTGAGACAAATATTTTCCTCTACCTCCATCTACAGAAAGAAGCGCTGAACTGATACTTTAGTAGCCATAAGCAAACCTTGTGTCCAGATCTTGGTTTTTAAGTATCCATCCCTACCAAAAGAAACAAGAGCTTCTTAGAGGAATGTCTGATTCCAGGGCTGGGGCAAAGAAGGTACAAGATGAAACTGAAACATATTGGTATGACAGAAAATAAGAAAGTGCTCAGGAAAATAATAGAAACCTGTCAAAAGAACAGAGTTAGCTTGACAGGGTTCTACTGGCTAAAGCTGAAGACAGCTTGATCATCAAAATAAATGAGCATGACAGTGGATTGTAACCCACTGAATGAAGTAGGAAATAAATACATACATAAATAGAAGAGAAATGATGACATTTTCTTGTTTGTTTTTGTTTTTGCGGTACGCGGGCCTCTCACTGTTGTGGCCTCTTCCATTGTGGAGCACAGGCTCTGGACGTGCAGGCTCAGCACCCATGGCTCACGGGCCCAGCCGCTCCACGGCATGTGGGATCTTCCCGGACTGGGGCACGAACCCGTGTCCCCTGCATCGGCAGATGGACTCTCAACCACTGCGCCACCAGGGAAGCCTGATGACATTTTCTTAAATTAGTGTGCAGACTGATAAACGTGGAAGGAGTGATAGGGTGAAAAAATATCATTTGTAACCATTGTGGTAAAGATTGACTCAGGCAAGACACATGACAGGATACAATATTTGTGGAAATGGCTGTATGAGGAGTGAGCTGTCTGCATGTTCTCAAAGTGTCTCATCACAGACTGTTGAGTAGTAACAAGGAGAAAAACAGTAAACTCAAGAGTGGAGAAAACAAAAGCAACTTGACCTGATGATCCAGATTAATGTCCTCAGTAAGGGGCATATACACATCATGTGTCTTGGTATATGATACCCCGAGAAGGATACCTTATCACTCCTGCATATACCAGTTGGAGCGGCATAACCTGAGTCTAATCATGAGAACCCTTTAGCCAAACCCAAATTAAGAAATTTTATAAAATTAGAAATGTTTTAAGAAAATTTCTAACTTTCTAAAATTACTAGCCTGAAGTTTTCAAAAATGCCAACATCATGACAAAGGAAGGCTAAGAAACTCCTGTAGATTGAAGGAGACGAAGGAGATATGAAAATGATAAACACAGTATGTGACTCCAGACTTGGCATGTGGACTATAGATTAGATGAAAGTATTATCTCAGTGTTAAATTTCCAAAATTTATTCCGCAATTTATTTCCTGAATTTCCAGTTATTTATTTAAGCTTGGAGAGTCATACCACTGTTTCTTCTACTTCATGGTCGGTTTTAGGGAATTTCTTCAGCTGAAATGTTTTGATTCATATTTTCTATTTTCTTCTATTGTAGCTTTGTTGCTATAGAGTTTTGGTTTTTCTTTCTTTATTTCCCTATTGTCAGGTGTTCTGTGGACAGGGTTCCCAGTTCAAGAACATCATTTTCTATCAGCGTGACAAAGTGCAGTTTCCTTAGTGGAAGATGCTGGCAACTTGGGTAGAAAGAGAGTCATTGGCATGTGTTGCTTCTCTTTCACTGATGCATGTTCCTTAATTTCCCCTTTTTACTTTGTTTTGTCCTTTCACTGCCAGGAATGCAGGTCAAATAGGCAACTGACATTATTTTTCAGAACCAGAATTTCCTTCATTATTTCTGTTACCAGATTCCTCAACGAGCCCAAACGCTTAGCACTTGAAGCCATGTTTAAAGTATACAGAGTCTTACTTTCACTGCTGAGGATGACAGAGAAAATAATATTTCTGAAACGGAAGCTGGGAATGTATATTGTAAGCATATCATGACAATTGTATTGTTTCTGCTTTTCCTGTGTTTTGGTTCCCCTGCATAATAATGTGTGTTTGCTGTGAGTGGAGGAGCCCACATTCATTAGGCTGGTAATTTATTGTTGAAGGCAATGAAATGGTAAGGTTTCTTTGAGTGGGCTCTTGATCAGCAGTACAGCAGGTGTCTGCCAGGATTTTCATTATTTGGTTTATTATTTTTTGGAAATTCAGAGAGCTCCTATCTTTTCATGGAAAGCCACTCTCACCTGGGATTCATCCTCAATTATAGCCTCCTCTTAACAGAATTTCATGCCTCAAGGCAGAATTCATCCTACCCAGCTCAGTGGCCCGCCCTTCTTCCATTACACGGTCATTCAGTGGTGGCTCAGCAGGTCTGTACACTATTAGACTATGAATTCCTTGAAGGAAGGAGCCACTCCAACCCTTCCAGCCACAGAGAGATTTAAGAGGGCACCACCTCTGTACTAAATGAATGGGGTGGGATCATCACAAGTGTCCTGAGCTGAATGTGTGCATAGACAACTTAGCTGAGGGGACCTTAAATGTTCTGTGTAGAGCAACGGGAGAAATGTGGGGATTTTTCCCCAAAAAGAAATGGGTAGAGAGAAAGAAGCAAAGAATAAATAATAGAGAAAGTAGAGAGGCAGTCTGCACCACAGGACAGAAAACTAAAGCTAGAATCCAGACCAGGCTAAGAGCTGTTGTATTTTTAAGGACGATGATTAACACACAACTTCAGGTATTTGCAGTGCTACAATGGGCTGCATTATACATTTTTGTGGCTCTCCAAAACTTGAGTATGTTAAAATATATACAATGTGTATAAGATTTTCGTTTTATGAGCATGAAGGAGAATGCTAAGTTATGTGACTGGCTAAAAACAATTTGAATAAGAACCACAGGCATGGAAACTTACACAATTGTGAAATGAAATCAAATCAGAAGAAGCAGAAACTCAGAAGGAAGGGATGACCACAGAATTATAAGTCGACAGATAATTTGCTAAGATCATCAGTAGGATTTTCCAGAAAACGTGGACTGAAGACTTAAGGCAATTTCATCTAGTGTTTAAGAAGCAGGACGTCCTTGCTGATTTCTCAGGTTTATTTCTCTCTCTACACAAGCACAGCACTTCTCACATAGTAGGCTACATACTTGCTTAAGAGTTGAGCCTAAGATGTTACACCTGTACAATCTTTGCTAGTTTTAGAAATAAATATCCAGTGGAATCTATTTTAGCATTTCAACGCAAACTATCAAATTTGGAAAACACCAAAGTGCCAAACAATAGAGAAATGACTAAACGAATTATAATACCTATGCTCTATTTCATACATGCCACAATTACGAAGTTTGAAATATATCTATATAAGTTGACATAAAGTTTTCTAAGACATAACGTTATATGAAAAAGATATGCTGCCCAATATACAGATACAATTATCCTATCTTATGAAAAAGCTCTGGAAGCATATATTGTAAATTAATAATAGCAGTTCCCCTAGTGAAAGGATTTAATTAGGTATAAAAGTAGATCTTCACTTTTTACTTTATATCCTTCTATATTATTTAAAGTATTGTCATGGGAATTAATATATATATAATGTAATGTAATTCATTTAATACATAAGTTAGTATACATACACAGTATAAAATAGAACTGTTTTGGGGACATGGATAATTCAGTGAATACAAAATGCTTTCTGTTACAAACAAAACACTGGATAAAAATAGAAATTTTGTGTGTATATATTTATGTACGTATAGTGTTGAGCTCGTAGAAAAGAACTGGAAATGAAAACCCACAGATACTTCCAGTAAATGGGAAGAGGAGAGAGTGCATGTCAGGTGGGAACTATGTAAGGCGAATCTTTGTTAGATATGAATGTGATTATCAGACTAGGAAATAGACCATCACAAATAGATGGTTGGGATTCTCTCTTTATTCAGCTTTATTGCAGCGTAATTTGATTAGGTGACATTCACCAATTTTACTTATACAGTTCAACGAATTTTGATAAATGCATGGTTGTATATCCCCCACCACAATCAAATATAGAACACGAGCCAGAAACCTCTCTGTTGGCCCTTTGTAATCAACACCTTTCTGTCACACCCAGCTCCTAGGAACCACTGATCTGATTTCTGTCCTTATAGTTTTGTGTTTTCCAGAATTTCATATAAATGGAATTACACGTTAGCTAGCTTTTCGAACCTGGTTTCTTTCACTCAGCATAACGCTTTTGAGATTCATTCTTTTTGTTACCCCCACCAATAGTTCATTCCTTCCTTTTGTTGGTAGTATCCTAGTATCCATGATAGGTTCATTTATTCATCAGTTAATGGACATTGTGGTCGTTTCAAATTGGGCTTATTCTACATAAAGCTGCTATAAACATTTGTGTACAGGTTCTGTGTGGACATACGTTTTCATTTCATTCAAATATCTAGGAATGGGATTCCTGGGTCATAGAGTAAGTGCTTGCATGAATTTATAAGATAAACTGCCAGTCTGTTCTCCAAAGTGGCTATAGTAATTTACATTCTCATTTACATTCTCATTCTCGGGGCTTCCCTGGTGGCGCAGTGGTTGAGAATCTGCCTGCCAATGCAGGGGACACGGGTTCAAGCCCTGGTCTGGGAAGATCCCACATGCCGCGGAGCAACTGGGCCCGTGAGCCACAACTACTGAGCCTGCGCGTCTGGAGCCTGTGCTCTGCAACAAGAGAGGCCGCGACAGTGAGAGTCCCGCGCACCGCGATGAAGAGTGGCCCCCACTTGCCACAACTAGAGAAAGCCCTCGCACAGAAACGAAGACCCAACACAGCCAAAAATAAATAAATAAATAAATTTAAAAAAAAAAAAAAAAGAAATTTATGAGAATTTAATTGGTTTACATCCTTGCCGTAACTTGGTTTTGTTATCATTGTTACCATATCTTTATTTTTGTTTTATGTTCTAATACATATGTAGTGGTATCTCGTGATTTCAAATTTGCATTCCCCTAATGATTAATTATGTTAATCATCTTTACATTTGCCATCTTTATTGTTTTTTGGTGAAGTTATACCATATGATATTTGTCTTTCTATGTCTGACTTACTTCACTTAGTATGACAATCTCTAGGTCCATCCATGTTGCTGCAAATGGCATTATTTCATTCTTTCTTATGGCTGAGTAATATCCCATTGTATACATGTACCACATCTTCTTTATCCACTCATTTGTCAACGGACATCTAGGTTGTTTCCATGTCTTAGCTACTGTAAATAGTGCCACAATGAACAGTGAAGTGCATGAATCTTTTTGAATTATGGTTTTCTCTGGATATATGCCCAGGAGTGGGATTGCTGGATCATATGCTATAAAGCTTACATAACTAGACCCTTTGACCCCACAATCATCCTCCTACATATTTCCAACTGATTTGGAAACTCAGACTCATAGAAAAATCTGTAAATGAATGTTTACAGCAGCTTTATTCATTCTTGTCAAGAATTGGAATCAACCAAGATGTTCTTCATTAGGTGAAAGGGTAGACAGACTGTGGTACTTTCATGCAATAGAATACCATTCAGCAGTAAAAAGGAATGAGCTATCTTGGCATGTAAAGATGTGGATGAATCTAAACTAGATATTGATAAGTGAAAGAAGCCAGGATGAGAAGACTCTATATTGTATTATTTCAGTTATCATTATTATTTCCATTCGGGAAAAGGCAAAATCATAGAGAAGATAAACTGATCAGTGGTTTCTAGGGGTTCAGAATGGGATAGGGAGGTACTGAGTAGGAAAAGCACAGGACATTCTTTAGAATAGAGAAAATACCCTGTATGATACTGCAATTATGGATACATAACACTATACACTTGTCAAAATCCATTGAGCTTTGCAACACAAAAGCGAACATTAGTGTATGCAAATTAAAAATACATATATATTCCATCCTAGGATGGAATGCAGAATGTGTCAAAACTATCTAACTGTGTTATAGCCTCATTGAAGGGAGTGTGGGGAAAGGTGCTGAGCTAAGTACCTTTGGAAATGAGTGGATTCTATAAGACTAAAGGCAAAAAGAGCCATATATAAGCATTGTAGACTGGTTAATCAGGTGTTTTGCAAGGGCATGGAGGTTAACAATTCTGAAACTACTACACACATGTACCAAAACTGAGGAAGTAAATAAATGGATAACAGACGATGGGAGCTAAGTCTCTCTATTAGAGTGGGAGGTGACAGACAAGCAAGGAGCAGAGGCTAGAATGATCCATGTTATAACGGATTAGAGTTGGGAGACGTCAGTATGAATTCATGTTAGTTTAATGTAGATAGAGATGGTCACACATATACATATTTTTAGACATGTGTTTATGCACAGGTTATTATAAACACATATTTCCTTGATTTACCAGCTGAGAGGGCCTAGAAGCAATCACACTCCATTAACAATGAGCACAACATTGTAACTCATTTTATGCAAAAATTTAAACACACACATGTACATGCACACAAATATTTGTAAGGCTGCATCCTGAAGTGTGATTATTTTAAGGTCGCAGCAGCGAGTAGGGTTGTAGCTAACGGGGTACACGTAGGTACAGACTTTTTTTCCTCTTCTTTTCTCTTATTTGAATACTTTATAATGAGCATGTATTTGCGAGATTTGTGAGTTAATGATTTAAAATAAACTTTTTATATATATTTTATCTTTTCTGCTACCAAGCCTTCCTTAATCAATTATTTAACTCCTGTGACATCAAATATTTTTTTCCAGTGTACCCTCTGCTAAGCACGTAAACAGGAATAAGTTTCTCCTGGGTTAAAAAGAAAAACGAGCAAACAAAACAAAACAAAAAGCCACCTTATGCCTATTAGTTACTCCAGATCTCTTTTTTCTTTTGCTGCCAAACTACTTGAAAGCATTGTCTACCCGAGTTATTTCTGCTTTCCTGTCTATTTTTCTCACTGTCAGTTCTCTGCAGACTGCCTTTTGTTTTTACCACTCTACTCAAGCTGATGTTAGGACACCCTTACTGACGGAAGCGGTGTAGCGGGGAGGCCAGAGCTCTGGGAAGATGTGGGCTCTGCAACTGGGAATTTGCATATTCTGCTTGACTTTCCTAATCTGTCTCCTTAGTCTAGTCCTAAAATAAGGAATAGGACTGTATCTGTCTTGGTATCTCTCAGCATAGGGCCTGAGACATAATATAGTTCGATAAATAGTGATCAGGAGATCTCGGTGTGCGGCCCGGCGCCGTCCCAGCGGTGGAAGTTCTCACTCAACCTGCAGCAGTGGGGGAGCCGCCTGCATCCTCCCGCCCCAGCAAGCCGATGAGTAGCACGTGACTGATTCTGTTTCTTAAACTTTCCGAGAAACTATATACCTCAGTGTTCCATCACTGTCTGAAGGTCGGAGGACCCCAGCGCGGTGCGGGCGGCACCGAAGCCCCAAGAAGAAGCTGCCCCACCCCGACCCCTGGGCCCTGACGTCCCTGCCTGCCCAGGGCCACCGCGGATGGATGGCGGGAGCACGACGCCTGCGGACTGGAGGGCAGGAGCACGACGCCAGGGCGGGGCAGGACCGGGAGGGAAGGGGAAGCGGCCGCAGCACAGCGAGGGGAGCTCTCCAACCTCCACTTGGATCCACTGACATCATGTACGGTTTCCATCCCGGTCACGGTCACAGCGTTTTCCCTGCCCCGCCCTCCCAACTGTCTCCCCAGCACAGACCTTCCACGTGGCGTACCTGCTGTCTTTGGATATGAACTTTTCCGTGGTGGGACACTGCACACAGACATATATGAAGAAAGAATGTACGGTCAGTTCCTGTGGTTTCTGTAGGTCACCCTCATCTTGTAAATTGTCCACAAAGCAGATCACAGCAGTGAGGAGGAGGGCCCGAGCCCTTTGGGGCCAGAGGGAGGAAGTGGCCTCCTTTGCCCCCGGAGCCTTATAGGTGGGTGGGTGCTGCTGTGGCCGCCACCCAGGAGGCTAGCCCTGCCCCGAGGCCTGGACCCTGGCGGCATCTCAGCTTGGCTTCAGCTGGAAGTCATGTCACGCATGCTCTGTGTTGGAATCCACTTTTCGTGCTGTTGGTGTCTGTAAATCCTGGATGGGTTACTTTCTTTGACAAATTATTGCTTTGGATCTTTGTAGATTAAATTTCTTTTCTCTAAGGATAAAGTGAATAAAAAAGAATCTCCCAGGGCTTCCCTGGTGGCGCAGTGGTTGAGCGTCCGCCTGCCGATGCAGGGGTCACGGGTTCGTGCCCCGGTCCGGGAAGATCCCACATGCCGCGGAGCGGCTGGGCCCGTGAGCCATGGACGCTGAGTCTGCATTTCCGGAGCCTGTGCTCCGCAACGGGAGAGGCCGCAACAGTGAGAGGCCCATGTAACGAAAAAAAAAAAAAAACAAAAAGAACCCCTGCTGGTGGACTTCTAGAATCTAATTAACTTTGAGCCCCTTCGATTCAAAGATGGGTTAACTTGCGAAGAAAGCTGTAAGCCACATAGAACTTGTGCTATCACAATAACTCCCAGCTCCCAGTGATGGTGGGAAGCTGTCACAGGCAGCATTGGGCTCATGGTGAGGACCCTGGTGTACTGGCACCACTGTCAAGGTCACCTGGGCCCTGTCCCACCTGCCTCAGGGACTTTGGGTTAAGAATTAGGAAAAGTGAAGACCAAACAACACCTGCTCAATGACGCTGACGATTCGGGGCAGAAAACAGGATCTTTGTGGCTTAGGAGGCTTATGTCGTTATTAAACCACTAGACAGTTGTGAACTAAAAGTAAAGCAGGAAGAGAGGCCTGGTCACTGCCCTGACACCCAGGCGTGTCCCCGCAGAGTCCTCCTTGCCTCTGAGGTGCCCACACACGGTGATAGCCCAGCCGCAGACCCCATGGGGCGCCCCGGTCACTCTCGTGGTCACTGCCTTCCTGCACCCCTGTCACCCAGCCCTTCAGCACACAGATGCCCCGTGTCCAAGAGGTGTCACACGGGCACACCTTCAGGCACCTCTTGGAGCGCCTGTTAGGTCACACAGAAGTGGCCCCAGAGGGTTCTGCCAGGTTGACACTCGGCCAAGTGCCGCTCTCTCCTGCCTATTTCTTCTAGGAAAGGGGACGTTGGTCTTTCTTCCTCCACTGCAGAAGCTCCACATGTGTTTGCCTTATGACAGTCGGCTCGGGCCTGGAGGCGTGGCTGGGTGACTTTGGCCTGCGTCTTTTTGCCCCCTGCCAACTAACCAGGTGTATTTTCAGCGGACCGGGAGGCCGTAGCTGGCTTAACTCTGCACATCTCTATCTTCAGAGGCTGATCGTGACCACCAGTAAGCTCTTAGGGAGAGTCCTGGGTACCTGTGCAAGGCTGCTGAACACAGGTGGGGCAGGAAGCAGTCACCCAGCCCCTGGATTCCATCGTCAGGCTACTACTACTGTTAGGAAACAAAATCCCATGGACGGAAAACAAATTTGGCTTTAAAGTAACACAAATTTTAATCAGGTTCTTGACAAATCTTTCACCCACACACCTCCACCCCACCAGAAGTCTTACCAACATTTGTACCATTGAGATGGGTCCCCCTGGGCCCTCAGGGGCAGCTCCCTGTCCCTGAGTCGGTGGGGTCGGCGGCCTTGGATGGTGTACAGTAAAGCAAGTCACACAAATTAAAAAAAAAAAAAAATCTGTAGAAAACAGGAAATGGATTCTTCATTCTTCAGTCTTTGACTTCTAATGTTAATAATACTCTTAAATCTTCACACTGCTACTAGAGTCTGTATACTCAACCTGAGTGTTTGCTGGAAAACTAAGAAAATCGGGATCATGTAAATTGCTTTCTGATCTATTTTTTCCACCTTGGTATGAATCATACTTCTGTAAACAATTATGTTCATTAATAGATTCTTTTTCTTACTTAAAAAACTGTAAAATCAACTACTCTAATATATAACATCACAGAATGTTGCTCTTATGTTTATTATAGAATTTCTCCATCCTGACATGTTTATCGTTCGTGGAATTTCTACCAGACTGTCACAGTCTTTCTTGTTGTCTGTATAAGCATTAATCAGTAGACAGGGACCTTCTTGGAGCAAAACACATACATTATTCATAATTATGTCAGCTAGGTTCCAGCATCCCACAGAGGTAAGGATTCTATACCTTGTATGAAATTGTCAGGACTTCATAAAACCATACATCCATTTATTCACTTGGCATTCTATTGGGGAATGATTAATATTTATCAAATACTATTAAATACAAGGCACAATACAAAGCATAAACCTACAGTCTTATATGAAGCATTTGAGGATATATGTGTTTCAGAGTTTCGACTCTTAAAAATTCTTTTTAGATTTTAGAATGATAATGTGATGAACACAGCATTTTAAAGCCATACCTATTCAAGCTTTGGACAGCACCACGTTTGAACACCTATCATTTCAAGTCAGGTTTTGCCATCAAATAAATTTAAATTAGATCAGGTTTTGGTGCCAAATCGAATACAATATAAAAAATCTGGTTTTAATGGTTTTATTTTAAATTTCAGAATTAGGTACCATCAAACATATTGTGAGGCAAAGAATGATGACTAGGACTCTTTCTTTGAAAGACCTTAACATTTTATATGGGAGAAAAAATAAGTTTTTAATAGGAAGCAGGAGATATTTCATGTTGATTCAGGGTCACAAATTAAGCAAGGGAAGGAGAAACAATAGAATCAATATCTACTAGGAAAGAGGTATGAACAGGTATCAGGTAATGATGAGAGAGGGAAGGGATAGGCATTTTAGGGAGTGGGAGGAAGCATGAGGAAATATAGAAGTGGGAAAAGAAAAGAAATAACTTCAGAAAAGGTATGGGTCCCAGAGTGCTGGGAGTGTAGATCTTGGGAAGGAAGGGGTTGAGTGGTGGTAAATATAGCTGGAACAATGCATCAAGGTTACATTATAGGGGGGCTTATGTTTTGCTCCTACTTTTTTTGTCTTTCTATCGCCTCTTTCAGGGCAATTAAATCCACTGTCAGTTATGCTAGCATGTATCTATTAACATTTCCCAGATCACTAATTCTAGACAGATCATTCCTAGGAATGATCTTTTCCAGCTGCTTCCTGGACCTATCCACCTGTGCATCCTTAGATGTCTTAAAGCTAATTTATTTAAAACCTCATTCATTCATTCATTAAACAATGTTATTAGCCAGTGCCCTAGACATTGGAGGTTCAATGGTGAAAGTCATATCCCTGACAGTGCTTATTGACTCATAGGGAAGGAGACAGTATCCAAGTAATTGCACGGAGGAAGAAAAACTACAAACTGGAGGATGCCCTGAAGGAAGGAAAAAATGCCCTTCTGAAAGAGT
>NW_006794651.1:499300-506993 GCF_000442215.2 Lipotes vexillifer
GCTCACTGAGGAAGTGATCTCTGAGCTAAGATAGGAGGTTGAAGAGGACAGGAAGACTCTCAGTTGCGGTGAAACACTGCAAAGCATCTGTGAGAGCCAGCGTGGCTGGAACACACACAGCGAGGTGGAGAATGGTACAGACCAGATGAGAACTGACCACATAGGAGCTTATGAGCTACTTTAAGGACTTGAGTCTTTATTATTTGAGCAGTGAAAAACCAGAGAGAGGATTTTAGCATGAGCAGATTGTGTGTGTGTGTGTGTGTGTGTGTGTGTGTGTGTGTGTGTTTTCTAAACTGCATTTAAGTTGGCAATGTGTAAGTTTAAGCGTATTTTATCCCCTGGGTTGGCTGTTAGTTGTTTAAAACTTTGCTAAAGGACACACCTATGAAATGTCCATAAAATGTAAATATATAACACAATAAATTTGTATAATGTAAGCAACAAGGATCCGCCACTTATATGGCGAAATCAAACTTTGCCAATTCTCCAGAAACTTTTTGTACCTCTATTCCAATCACAACTCCCTTCTTCCCACTGAAAGGATACTGAGTACACTGTATGCAGTTTCATAGTAATTATTCTTCTATTATTTTATAGACTTGCCATCTAAATATGAATCCCTAACCATTAGTTTCCTGTTTTACGTGTATATAAATGGAATCATAAAGCATATGTGTAAGCATTTGTGTATGACTTCACTCACTGTAAATTTTATTTTTCCAATTTGTTCATTTTAAATGAATATATGTAGTTCATTCATTTGGGGGACTATATAGGATTCTTTGTATGGATATGCAACGATTTATTTACCTATTGTCTTGATGATAGACAATTTCAGTGTTTCTCTTCTGCTGATTACAAGTAATGCTATTGAGAGCTTTTTTTTTTTTTTTTTTTTTTTTTTGCGGTACGCGGGCCTCTCACTGTTGTGGCCTCTCCCGTTGCGGTGCACAGGCTCTGGATGCACAGGCTCAGCGGCCATGGCTCACGGGCGCAGTCGCTCCGTGGCATGTGGGATCTTCCCGGACCGGGGCACGAACCCGTGTCCCCTGCATCGGCAGGCGGACTCTCAACCACTGCGCCACCAGGGAAGCCCTTGAGAGCATTTTTGAATATCCTGGAACACATACACATGACATTTCCCTGGGAAAAAATACTCAGAGGTATATACCACCCTACATAAGAATATATGTAAACCCGCATACATGTAATAGTAATGTAATGTTATATACTATTATATCTGTTTTCCTATATTCTGTTTTTCATTATTTTGTCTTTCTGCATCATTATAAATTATTCCTTCTTCTCTATCTTCCAGTTAATTAATTTTCTCTTCTGTATCTTATTGAGTTCTTAATTTAGGTTACTGTTTTGGTCATTGCATTGTTTCAAAATTTCTATTAGTCTCTTTTTTAAAATTAAAAAATAGACCTGCCTGACAGATTTTTTAAATGAGCAGTCTGTATCAGCACTGTCTAATACAATTGTCTGCTATGATAGAAATGTCCTATAAATCAGTATTGTGCAATGAAATATCAACCAACCACTTATAGCCATTGAGATGTTGAAATGTAGCTAATGAAGCTGAAGAACTGAACTTTTTGTTAATTTGAATTATTTAAAATTTTAAGTTAAATAGCCACACATTTCTAGTAACTTCCATATTAGACAACAAAGGTCTATATGTTATGATTCTATAATTATTCTACTTTCACCATCCACTTACACTTTTAAAATAAAAACTAACATGCTCCATTTGAAAAATTTGAAAGAAAACAGACAATTATAATCAATTAAGCAAGATTCACTTATCAACATTCATATTTTATCTTATAATTATCTGTATACACATACATATGTATGTTTGTGTCTGAGATTGTCTATGTATGTTTACAAATATACACACATGTGTAATATACAGAAGATAAATTTTTGCAAGCAATATCTTTATAGGTACTTTTATAGCCTTCCCTGTTCACCTAACATTTATCAAAGAATTCTGTTATTAAGTAGTCTCTAAAATAATTGTCTAAAACGATTATGTAAGATGTCCTCTTTTGTTTCTGTCTAGATTTAAATATTCTCCTATTGCTAAATATTTAGACTTTTTACAATATTTTGCTATTATTGCTCACAGGATTATGAATAGCCTGTGAACCTAAAATATGGACTTTAAATCTAGTTGATTCCTTAGGATTACTGAGATTAAGGTGGGATTGCTAGAATAGAGTACGCGTTGACTAAGTGTGTTTGTCATATATTAAATTGATTTCCAGAAAAGTTGTACCAATTTGTTTCCATTAGAGAAACATAAGAATACAGCCTCTTCTTATGGATATATGCTTTGTCATTTGACTTGAGTTTTTACCACCCAGCGTAAACTCTCTAAGGACATAAAGCATATCCTCAGTTTGATATGCAGGATTTTTCTCAATTCTATTTATATTTGAACTCTCTGAGGATTTAAGGCTTAAGCTACTCCATCCCTTTTGAAACTTTCTCTTGTATTTGCCTCCTTAACACTGTGTTATTGTGAGTTTGTTCTATTTCTCCTCTCCCTCTTCCTGTTGCCTTTCTTTCTTGTCTCTACATGTGGCATTTGCCATAGTTCTGGTCTTTAATATCTTTGTTCCGTAACCTCTCATAAAGTCCCCTCCGCGTCCCTTATTCAGCTCTCCCATCTTCAAACCTCAGTCTTCAGTCTATATTTCCAGGCTGCCATGTCTTCAGAGATCAAGTATGCCTTGTCCCTACTGTCACCCATCATGTTTAGGATCTGAGTTTTAACATTACCCCTGCCCCCACCCCACCCTAACTCAACTCCCTCTATGTTCTGCTTTTCCCTTTATGTAAGTAATCTCATTGTTACTTGGGTTCAAAAAAACCTCACTTTTTTTTTTTTCTTATCTCCTTTGTCTCACATATTCAGTCCGTCATCAATGAATGATTGAATTCATTGATGACAGGCTGAATATGTGAGACAAAGGAGATAAGAGAAAAAAAAAAGTGAGGTTTTTTTGCAGTTTCAATCAAATCATGTCTAACCTTCCATTACTGCCGCTTACATGCTAAAACGGGCCCTTATCACCATGGCAATTTACTCTTCAACAATGCTCCAGCTTTTAGACTTTCCTGTTATTAATCTAGTCTTCACAATGCTTCTAAATTCATCTGTTTAACTTATCACTTTGCGGGTACGGCTCTCTTCATCAAAAGCTTTCAGTGCCTCCCTGTTGTCCTCTAAGCAACCCCCAGTTTCATAGTTTGTCATGTATCCAGCCAGCCAGCCATTCAAAATTTGAGTGCCTGCGTACAGTTTATCTGTAGAGCAGTGACATTCAGCTACTGGAGATACTAGGCCCTTGCATGAAGAGGTCTGGAAGTGCCTGGGAGTTGACCTCCCCTGAGGCTTCCACTAGCATATGGCTGAGAAATGCAGTAAGAAAGCCCCAGATCCATTGCCTGGATTTTAGCAGCTCTGAGGCTTAGATTACATTCCAAAGTTTCTCCATAGCATCAGGCTGCAGCCTACCCTCTGTGGGCCTTTTTCCTGGGGTTACATCCTTACCTGGCCTCCTCTTGTTCCTTACCCAGCTTTACCTACTGTCTTACCCAGCTACCCTGGAAGTGTTTCCTTAATAAATGACTTGCACTTGAATTCTCCTCTGCTGCTCCTAGGGTCTGCTTCTTAAAAAAAAAAAAAAGAAAACCTTGTTAAGACACTTTTATTCAAACCAGAGACATAATCACTACTGCAAATGAGCTTACACCAAGTAGAAAAACAGGTGTGTGAACCAACTCTTTCAACTTTAATATGATATCTACTATAATAATGGTGGTATCAAACTCCAGTGAGATAGAAGAGAAGAAATACCTACCCCAGATGAGAGAATTCAAACTGGGATGTCTACAACCTGAAAGTAACATCTGACCTGAACTTAAGAAGTAAGACTTTTTACTTACAGGAAGGAAGAGAGAAGCAGGAAGGAAGCAAAGAGAAACTTCATAGGGAATAACATGGGCAAAGCTACTATGATATGAAAACATGAAAAATTTCAGGAAATACAAATAACTCAAATTATTTATTATTATCAAAGGACAAAGGGAGGGACAGAAGATTTGTTCTGGCAGGTGAGTAACATGGAAGAAATCTGCACTCAAAATGTTCATTGAGTGACATAGAAGGACTTCATCTGTTTTATCTTTTGAAGATGGTAAACAAATGAAGAAACCAGACCAGTGATGCCATCAGATTTAGAGTTTTAACTATTACTCTGGAGGCATCATGGAGGATGGGAGAGTGAAGGTTTGATAGTTGCATTAGGCTTAGTTCAGGAAAAGGATAATCAGAAATTAAATATGGTGGGTAAGAAAGGCTTAGGAAGGAGATAATAAGAAATATTAGGAGGAAGGACTGGCAATAGTTGGTAATTTATTAGGTCTGGGGATAGAGACAGAAGATTCTAGGCTTTGGACCCATCTCAATGACCAAATCCATTGGACATTTTTTAGTCTTCATCTTACTTAATCTGATAGCAGCATTTCCCTTCCTTCTGAAGTTCTCGTTCAATTGTTTTGATAGATTTTCTATATTCTCCAAATTCTCTTCATCTATTATTAATTCACTTTTTAAATAAGGTAGGTAGTTAAAACTGGAATTATAATGTACAGACTACTTACTAAAGAACTGCTTAAATGAATGCCTCAAAGGATTTAAAATAACCAGAGTTTATGGGAAAAAACTGCCCAACCTCACTTGTAACCAAAGAAATGTCAGCTAAAAATAATAATATCAGATCAGCAAAAATTTTAACTGTAAAATGTCCAATTTTGGCAAATATAAAGAAGGAAACATGCTAATGCATTACTGGTGATAGTGTAACATGTACAAATTTTTGGAGAACAATTAAATAATAATTGTTACTTAATTTTAATTTTATTTATTAAACTTATTTAATAAACTTATCTCCCATATTAAAATTAAAATTCTCATTTCCTTTGATCCAGCAATGGCACTGCTAATAATTTAAAATAAAAGTCAATCTAGATAAATATATGAAGATGCTTATATTTGTATATTTGTAATAGCAAAGATCTTATTTTAAAGTCTATTAATAGAAACTAATTAAATATAAAATGGTCATTCTACAGAATATTATGCAAATGTTATAAAGAAGTATTGATATGAAAATGGCCAATAAATATTTTGTTGCAAAAGAATAGTGAAATGAGTTTGTAGCACATGGCCTTGTGCTCACATAGTGAGAATATACATGCATTAAAAATTTCTAAAAGGATGCACTCAAAAGTGCTAACACTCTTTGCAGCCAGTTAAGCCAACTGTGCTCTTTTCCCCATGGGGGCCCGGTGTGCAATGGCTGCAAATAGCAGCCTCCTCGGTAGTGTATGCAGCCTGTTGCCTGTATGGGTTGTCCTAAGGGACCTTGGAGACAGCCCTTTCCAGTGGACATTAATGACTGGCATGCTGTCCCCAATCTAGGCTCCGGACAGGTATGCGTGGTGCCTTTGGAAAGCCCCAGGGCACAGTGGCCAGGGTCCACATTGGCCAGGTCATGATGTCCATCCGCACCAAGCTGCAGAACAAGGAGCATTTGATTGAGGCCCTCCGCAGGGCCAAGTTCAAGTTCCCTGGCCACCAGAAGATACACATCTCCAAGAAGTGGGGATTTACTAAGTTTAATGCAGATGAATTTGAAAGCATGGTGGCAGAAAAGCGGCTCATCCCAGATGTCTGTAGGGTCAAGTACATCCCTAATCGTGGCCCCCTGGACAAATGGCGGGCCCTGCACTTGTGAGAGCCTTGGCACTGCCCCCTCCCTACCCATGCCCACCAATAAACCCTACTTTCTTGTCAAAAAAAAAAAAAAAGTGCTAACACAGTTTACCACTGGGGCTTGCAGATGCTGTATATTCACTATTGCCATATTTTTTTTCCCATTACCAGCAGTAATTTGGCCTTAAAATAAATGAAAAGAAAGGAACAATAATGAGATAATGAGGAGGCACAGCTTAGTTTCTTACATGTGTGTGAACAGAGGGGATGGGAGATAAAAATTCTATGTAATTCTGTTGGAATTAAATATAATTAAATAAAAATAAAATCCTCACATTAACACCTTAAAATAGGAGGTGCATTTACATATAGGAAGATAGAGGCTCCTTACACACTCCATGCCTAACGAAGGACTAGAATTCAGATCTCCTGACCCTTTCCCTGGTGCTCTCTCCATTATCTTAAGCAATAGAGTATCTACAACGAGAAAATGCAAGTGTTCTCAGCCATTATTTCTGCCTTCTCTGAATATATGGGATTGATTTTGAGTTCTTAAATAAGTCAGAAATTTTGGAGAGTTGGCAGTGGGACCCTAAAGTTTTGATGTATACTGCTCAGAACATCTCAATTCAATATCATCCCTCTAAAAGGATGCTTTCTAAAGCACTGAGAAATATGGCTCGTCTCTGTCCCTAATTTAATACAAGAGAAATTTTGAATTGGAGGCAAATAAACTATGCAGTAGCACTGTAAAGCTTGGTAAGGAAGAGTATGCCAAACAGCTTACCTGTTCCACAGATAAGCTGACATATCTCCAATAATTTTCCTCCTAAGCACAGTATAAGTGAAATATTAGCACATACGATCTGGGGCAGCACCAACTGATTAGTTTGTTGCTATAAAGTATAAATGCCTAATCTTATAAAATATCACTCTGGAAAATGAGAAGCCATCACTAAAATGTGAGTGAAATGACTATTATGTGCTTCCTTTTGTTAGAATTGCCTCATATTGAAAAAAATAAATGATTTACTCTCCAAGAAAACTTTTTAATTACTTTACCCATCTACTTCTAGGAAATTACAAATAAATTTTGTTACTTTAGGAAAACAGAGATGGATTTGTTGTATGTAACTTTCAGTACATTAGCAATGAATTCCGTCCTAGTCTTTTTCAGGATCCTTCCTCCAATGCTTCATTCAAATTACCACTGATTTTTACTAGGAATTGAAATGGATACATAGCAATTTTACCCAATATATTTGCCAAATTCAATATTACTAATTTAATAAACTGGGAGAGATAAAATGGAAACAAAAATTGGTGAATATTTAAAGATAAAATCTGGCAATATGTCAATGTTTCTGTTTCCTTCTACAATATAATAAATTATAATTCTTCTAATTGAAAAATACTATCAATAATGAAAATCCTATATTACATATAACCAACATTTTTGTATATACATCAATTCTTGCACACATTCTGATTCCAGTTTAATTGATGTGTAAATATATTTTGTAAGATAGATGATCTTATAAGAAGATTAACTCGAGGTAGACTAGTGAAGTAAAATTTCCATTTCCTATGCTGGAGAACACTTTCATTGAAATTTGAAGCGTAGATATTAGTCTCAGGATTTAAATTTTATCTTTAGGTGTTTGGACTAAAATCTCTACACATATAGAGGAATTACATGTATTCTGTAATTTCCCAGTAACATACATGCTTCTGAAATGCAGGATTTGACAAGGAGACTAGTGTGATTTGATGGTTAATCACAAATATTTGACAGTGGAGCTGTTTTATGGACCTTATATTTTCCTCCTCTGCTTCAAGAAAAGATCTCATCTGTCACTCCTTAATATTAAATTCAATTGAGTTCTTAAATAGGGA
>NW_006794651.1:507042-530580 GCF_000442215.2 Lipotes vexillifer
AAGAGCCTGCCCTGTACTACATGCCTCTCAACATTAATGGTGGCATTAGGCTTAATTTTCAGTAGATGAGAATATAAGTTTACCATATAGTCATAAAAAGATATTTTGTCCCCAAATTTGCCTGACATCTGTTGAAAGAAAGTACATTTCTGATCTAGTTTTTCAGAGCTTTCTGGGATTTAGTGAACAGAGATATATTAATATGTGTGTACACAAATATGCTCGTAAAAAGGCCACAGCTAGTATTTCCAAACCGGATTTATTTAAAAAGAGGGAATAGATGCATTCTAGAGTGGAATAGGAGTTAGGGGACAGATAATGCAGAGAAGTCTTGGAAAATAAAAATGTAGAAAAGAGGCTGTGGTTGGAACCAGAAGCACATACTTTTTTACTAAAAAGAAGATACAGAGACACAAAGAGATACAAAAAATAGAGAGACAGAAAGAGAAAAAGCAAACAGTAAAGATGGCACCATAGAGAATGAAAGAATGAGAGTTTTTCCTCTTTGCCTTCATGGGTAATAAAGGTTATGAAATTGAAGATTTCCACTTAATCAAGAGAGAATAGCCCATAGCAAAGGACATACTTTCATCTGTGGGCTGTGAGTAGTCTGTGAAGATTAGAGAGGATGGCTGTAATCGATGCCTGGGGTAGACCCTTGCCATTGAGCCATGCCAGTAAGGTGAATAAGTATTTATTTTGGGACATGTTTGACTTTGATTGCATCTAAAGTATATATATATATATATATTTTTATATATATTATATATATATACATATATATAATTCAGATAATTCTGAATCATGATTTACCTGTGGATTGAGATATAGCCCAACAATGCTTTACCTAAAAGTAGATAAATTCATAAGTTGCTCTAAAAGTTTTGTAAATATGGCGGGCATATTCCTAGAAGTTTCAAATGAGCAAAAAGTATCCAGAAATACAATCAATCAGGAGTAATATCTATGTTCCTATGAATGCTAGACACACTGAAGAAATATTTAAAATTTTGTTTAGAACTATAAATGGTCTTTGCTTTCAAATTTTAAAATGTGTTTCCTTTAAACTTCAGTTTCATTTTCTACAAATTTGTTTCTATTACAAATTTGCTACGAATTTCCTGCAAATTTGTTCATTTGTGGGCATTTGTGAATATATGCATGTGTGTGATTGCACATGATTTTTTAATAAACTAGTTAATTTAAAATAAACCTTTCTAATATTAATATATTTCGTTATGGGAAAATTTCAGGATTCCTTTTATTCTCAGTATTAACTATTGTCATTATAGAAGTTCTGATACTATGAAAATTAGCTGGGAACTTTGACAAAATAAATCATCCTAAGGCAATGAAAACATATTTTCTTGCTCCTGTTTCATCACACTTGGGTATAACAGAAATGGTGAGACTAAAAGATCCAGGTATCTAAACTGCAGAGGGCAGAGAGAGTAGCAACAATCTGCATTTTCAGGCTAAGTTTAGGCAGTTTAGAAGCCAGACCTTGTCAGCATTCCTTTAGAATTGCAATATCACATCCAGCAAGAGGATGTTTCAGTCTTTCCACAGCTGTGTGTCGTTTTAAGAGATTGCATAGTTAATGCTAAAATTGCCTCTGACTACTCTGCTCGGTAAGGTTTTTGATTCTTGCTTGGCTGAAGTCCTGATTTTGATTTTTGTTGTTTGTTTCTTTTCATGGCAAGGTAATATTTAGCTCAACCATGTTTTATTTGACATTAAGAGAAAATATATTTGTTTGAGAAATAAGCCTGAATTCGTTTTTGGTCTGCAGTAAAACTTTAACCTTATATATTTGGCTTTTAAACATTTTGTTCTCATGAAAATAATGATTATGTAGGCCTCATTCAAACTATAATTATAGAAATAGATTTTGAATCAATTACAATATTTTAATGATTTGAATGAAATGTTTAAAACATGAAAACAGTAGTGGTTATAAATCAATAACTGCTTATACTGTATATAAAACCATTTGTAAATTTGTAGAACATTTATAGCACATTTGATTTTAATTTCCAGATAATACTCTGAATAATATTCTACTCCCAGAATAATAATACCACTATAATTGGAATAGAAAAACAAAATATATCAAATGATGGCTCTCTATATATAATGCTCAGTAATTAATGCCCTGCCTTTAATTATACCAAAGATTACTTACAGTAATGTACTTCTGTGTAAGTGCAAGGGTACCGCTTTTGTAACCAACAGCGAAGCTGCCTATCCTGTGTTCTCCCAAGGACAAATCAGCCTTAAGGATCTAATTCATGGTCACTTCCCATTCCATTTTTGTTTTTACTTCAAGGCTATGGATCTCATTCACGTTTTGTTTCCTGAGACTACCCACCTCTCTCTACTCAAAGACCACCCAGACATGACTGCTGCCATTCCTTGATCTCCATACCTTAAACACACACTGCATATACATAGGCACTTGGGCACACATGAATATACACACAGACTTTCACAGACATGCGACAAAGGGAACTGTGTTGCTACATTTTCATGACTCTGGCCACCATAGGTCGGGCACACATTTCCTGTGCCTCACAGGTTTGGAGCATATCAGGCAGACTTGGGAGGTCCTTTCAACATCTGGAAACTTGGAATCACGCTAGACACCTTGCTCCCTTCATTTCCACTCCTTAGGTGTCCCCAGGTTGTAAACAGCAGTTGAATCCATCCCCTTCTTTTCATTTTTCCTTTTGCCACTGAGCCTTTGTCCATTAAACCTTCCTCTCTCCGTGCTTTGTGATAATCTGCTCCAGTATCCTTGGCCTGCTTTCATTCCTTAGAGAGAGTAGACCCTTCCCAACTCAGAATTTTGTACAAGGTGTCCTACCCAGAAGCCCTCTCTACTCCACCCCACTTCATGTCCCTGTATATTCAAGTCATGATGTTAGTCTGGAAGTCGCTTTCTCTGGGATAATGTTCCTGAAACACAGACAAGAAACCTGGTTGTTTGCCAACACATGCCCTACGTTTTTCATACATAACATTTATTTATACTAATAATTTTTGCTTAAATAATTTTTAATGTTTCAGTCCTTTCCCCTTAACATGTAAACTCCAGAAGATCAGAGCCTTGTTCACAACTGATCTCCAGCACCTAGCTAGTCCTTGGTACATGGTTGGTACTCACCGAATTTAGATTTTATAAAGAAATGAATTAATAGGTGCTGTACATATGTGTAGGCAGCCATGTGGAATATAAGTGGTGATCATTTTTGGAGACAATAAACCAAAGTGAAAGTTGCCAGAATCAAGGAAATGGAGCTAAACTGGGAGCCAGAAAGCTAATCCATATGGATGTCAAGACAACGTGGCTGGGTAAACACTGGGTACACAGAGCAGTGACTAACATGAGGAAGCCAAAGCCTGGGGAAGTCTACTGGAAACTCATAAGCAGATTCCAGGAATGATTGGTTGTCCCCAAACATTATTTTTATTCATGGTCTAGAGGTCTGTCTTGGTTGGTAACAAGAGTGCAAAAGTATTTTCTCTAAATGTCTCACCGACTTATGTTTCGAACTATAGAGGACCCATTTCTCAGAGATGTTCAGTTTTCTTTTTTTCTTTCTGCTAAATCCTTTCTGTGTCTCCATTTAGATTGCTTTCTCATTCTTTCTTTCTAAGCTTGAACTAATGATGCAAAGATGGTCAACCCTATGTAGGTATATGACTAAGATTATAGAGAGGCTAGTTGGCAAAAATGGACCACAGAAAGTTACAAAAAGAGTCTGCCCATCATTCAAGGCAAAAAAAAATCAGCTTGCCCTCCCAGGTGTCCAGAGCCACCTCTACTGTGTATCTACTAGCCCTCAGCTTTTTCTTTTTTTCTAAGGATAAGCTTTTACCTTTTCAAATACCTCGCGCTGTTCTGCCTCTCCACATATACGATGCTTTCATCTAGTCCATCTGGCAGTCCTGTAGCGGGAACGTGACTGCTTGTTATGGCAAAAAGGCTGCTCCTTGGTCTGATCTGCATTTTCCAGGTAACTTTCTAGGCAGCCTATGATCTATCAGTTTGCCCCTCAGTAAACCTCAGCAAAAGAACACCCATAAGCATAGCACAAGGGCGTTCTAAAGTTTGACTAGTATTTTAGAGTGTTGCAGATCCTAAGATAAAAGCAGTAAGGGAGCTGAAAAAAGTAGCATTATTTATTTAACAGACTCACCAGAAATCTCAGGTCTTCCCTAGTCACTACATTCTATCCTGTACATGTAACATAAAAATCTCCATGAAAGCAGAACTGAGTCCTCGGTGAGAGCATTCAGAAATAAACAAGCTTGAGAGGAAAGCCTTGTAACCCAAGCTTTTCACCCTTCTCCTGTGTCACCTAAGATAGTGACCAGAACTGAGTAGGTGCTCAACAGTGGAACGTGCTAAAATAATCGTTCAAAGTATATATAATTCAAACAAATGTCCATAACTCTCTCAGGAGGCACTTTGGATGACAATGAAATCACCTGTCTTTTACTTTAGAATTTGTGTTAATCATTTTACCTTTCCAGCTTTTATTCTCTATGGTCAGTCACTCTATACTATCTCCTCTGTTTGAAGCTCTACCTTACCTTTCCTTATACTGAAAAATCATTATACAGGCAAAATATAAAAATACATTTAAATAGCTACTAAGTCTTACCATTAGTCTTAGCTACTAAAATATATAAAAGCAAAGCATATGTATTTATATATGTTTATGTGTATATGCATTGTACATAGATATAGACAACTATATCTGCATATATGGTGTATCTATATCTATATCTACATCTATATATAGGTAAAAAGATACATATCTCCTACTCTATAATTTATGACTGTTATAGCAAGGAATAGACAGCTCGACTAAAAGTGTTTTAACCAACAATGAAAATGTCTCATTTTACAAAAGAAATAGAGAAATCCAGAGATTGCAAACATTTAAGGATAATTGATTCTGTGGCCCAACAGTGCTATCAAATGCTTAGGTTATTACTATTATCCTCAGTGTCAACTGATTTTTTTCATCAACTAGAAATAACATACTAGCTTCCATCTTTCATAGTCTCAGGAAAAATATTTAAAAAGCTTGAAGAGAAGGTGTTCCTTTCAGTGTTAAGAGTGAGATAAACCTCCTTCAAGAACCCCTGTCATATGTCTCCTCGCATCAGAGTTATATTCTATGGCAGGATTAGCTCAGTGAATTTATGTTCCACCCTGGATCTGCAGAGGAGCCTAGTCTCCTCTCTAGACCATGGCTACCTGCCATAAAAACAAAGTTGGGTTTCTGCTGATAGAAGAAAAGTAGAAACTGACAGGTAGGCAATAAAGAAGATGTGACATTTGTCTCAAGGGATTATTAAAGAGACACCTAAATAAAGGAATCTGTATTAATCAAGATACAGTCAGGAAAACTGAAACCATGGTAGGTATTTCAAGCAGGAAATTGGCCACCAGATGTTCAAAGGCTGAAATATCAAGGAAGGGATGCTAAAATAGTCCATAAATTAATAACTGCAGGAAGCAGCTGCCACACCAGAGCTGGGGGAACAAAAAGGAAGAGGTGGGGTTGCCAGAATATAGCACGGAAGGGGCCTCGTAACAACTGGTACCAGTTACTCTACAGGTGTAGAGTTGGTGCAGGCACCTATAAAGAGGACACAGAATGGCTGGTGCTCGATGTGTCAAAAGAAGCTGGAGGCTGAAGTTGTGGTTGTCTTTTGTTGCCTTGAGAAGCTGACGTGAAGTATAAGCAGAAAAGTCATTCCTCCTGCCTTCGTCCTGCCTTCCGTTCTCCCTCTTGTGTTTCCCGCCAAGAGAAAGTCAGCTGGCAGGGGAGTCAGAGAAATGTTTGCAAGCTTGACAGCACAGAATACAGGATGGTGGACTTGGAGCTCAGAGAGACAGTAGGTGATGCAATAGCACAGTATCTTGAAATTTTGAAAATTTTGAAATAGCAGCATATATATATATACTTTTAATTATATAAGTAAAGTTCTTGCATTTTAGTACATGATGGTGCCTCTACCTGGAATGCTTTTTTCTAGCTAACACTATATTCTTTACATCTCAGCATAAGAGCAAAGGATGTTTTAAATGCTTTCCTGACCTCCCTTAACACCTACTGAGAGAATTATTTAGGGAAAGTGGCTTAGTCATCTTGAGCATCTGTTGTCCCATCTATAAAATGGGATAATGATATACCTACCTCAGAGGTTTGTTTTGAAGATGGAATAAGCTTAAACGATAATCTCTTTGACTTAGTCACATGAAAATGCTTAATTGATCATTGTTAAATATTAGTATTAGTTCTATGACTCCCCCAATTCTAATTTACCAAAAAATAAATAATTTGTCCTGGTCAATAACTTTTCAAGTCAGTCACCTTATACAAAGTTATCATTATGTAGATAGTTATCATTCGGCTTTAAATTACTCACTTGCATATTTATGACTGTCACTACCCAGTGTTCCTTGAGGATATGACATATTTTTTTAGCACAGTGCCTCGCACATAGTAGAAACTACAGTCAATGAAAATGTGAAAAAGTTTGAAAATTCAAATAAATGATGGTGAATATATGATGTATATATGTATGACTACACACACGTATCTTATTTACATTTATAAAAAAGGAGAGGAAGGGCACCTTCATGTAGGTCACTTTGCTATTTTCTATGGAAGCTGTAGTCTTCATACTGTATAAATGAAATATACATATAAAGATAAGTCTACAAAGTATAAACACTAAGGCTCCAGGAGTTCTTGATCAGGAGCTATTATGATTAGCTACTGTGATCAATGATATCAAATGGGAAAAATTCATATAAATAACAAAAAGAGACTGGGGAGATTATTACAAGTGGGCTCTTTGGCATGGAGGGCATTATGCTGAGCAAAATAAGTCAGACAGAGAAAGACAAATACTGTATGATATCACTTATGTGGAATCTAAAAAAAATACAACAAACTAGTGAATATAACAAAAAAGAAACAGACTCACAGATATAGAGAGCAAACTAGTGGTTACCAGCATGGGGACATGCGGTATAGGGCTTGGGGAGTGGGAGGTACAAACTGTTAGGTGTAAAATAAGTTACGAGGATGTATTGTACGAGACAGGGAACATAGCCAATATTTTGTAATAACTGTAAATGTAAAGTAACCTTTAAAAATTTTATAAAAATAAAATTAAAAAAAATTAAAAAACAAAAAGTAGTACCTATGAGACAGCAAATATGGGGGTTAAGTTTTTCCAAATTGGTTAGGGTAAGTTTAAAAGGGTTGTGCTTTATCCTGTAGGTAATCAAGAGTGACATAAGTAAATAGTATTTGAGGATAAATAATCTGTTCCATGTGCAGGCCAGATAAAACACTGAAGACTTTGAAGGCAGAGAGGACTTAAGGAAAAAAATGATCTCAAAGTGCTAAGAGGCTGAACTAAATTCATTATAAAGTCATTGCCATGGAATTGCCAAGGACAGGGCCATTGACTGGATGACCCAAGCAGTGGGTGAGGACAACTCAGTGAGAAAATCTGACAATCAGGACTTCCCTGGCGGTCCAGTGGATAAGACTGCATGCTCTCAATGCAGGGGGCACAGGTTCTATCCCAGATTGGGAAACTAAGATACTGCATGCCGCACAGTGTGGAAAAAAAAAAAAAATCTGACAATCCACCCTTAGCAGAGAGAAGGAAGTCAGCACTAGTTATTCATAAGTTTAGGATTTCCGGGTTTCTTTTTCCTTCTAGGATAGCTTAATTTGTCCCTAAATTTAGTTCTGTCTCTCCCAACCTCATTTTGTTAATCTCTACAGTCTTGCCCCAGAAAAGCCTTCAGAAATGTATATATTAATTTCTCTTCGTGAGCATGCAAAATTTTAGCCTAGTTTTTAAAGACAGTGTTACATTTGAAATGAGAAAAACTGAATATATCAAGGCCTTTCTGTTGCTTTGTAAGCTGGTGGTTCAATGAATTACTTTTTTTTTTTTTCATTTAAAGCTTCTGTTTCCTTATTTATTTTCATTTTGGATGATCTGTACTTTGGTGTAAGTGAGGTGTTAAAGTCCCCCACTATTATTGTGTTACCGTCGATTTCCTCTTTTATAGCTGTTAGCAGTTGCCTTATGTATTGAGGTGCTCCTATGTTGGGTGCATGTATATTTATAACTGTTATATCTTATTCTTGGATTGATCCCTTGATCATTATGTAGTGTCCTTCCTTGTCTCTTGTAACATTCTTTATTTTAAAGTCTATTTTATTTGATATGAGTATAGCTACTCCAGCTTTCTTTTGATTTCCATTTGCATGGAATATCTTTTTCTATCTCCTCACTTTCAGTCTGTGTGTGTCCCTAGGTCTGAAGTGGGTCTCCTGTAGACAGCATATAGATGGGTCTTGTTTTTGTATCCATTCAGCAAGACTGTGTCTTTTGGTTGGAGCATTTAATCCATTCACGTTTAAGGTAATTATTGATATGTATGTTCCTATGACCATTTTCTTAATTGTTTTGTGTTTATTTTTGTAGGTTCTTTTCTTCTCTTGTGTTTCCCAGTTAGAGAAGTTCCTTTAGCATTTGTTGTAGAGCTGGTTTGGTGGTGCTGAATTCTCTTAGCTTTTGCTTGTCTGTAAAGCTTTTGATTTCTCCATCGAATCTGAATGAGATCCTTGCCGGGTAGAGTAATCTTGGTTGTAGGTTTCATCACTTTAAGTATATCATACCACTCCCTTCTGGCTTGTAGAGTTTCTGCTGAGAAGTCAGCTGTTAACCTTACAGGAGTTCCCTTGTATGTTATTTTTCATTTTTCCTTTATTGCTTTCAATAATTTTTCTTTGTCTTTAACTTTTGCCAATTTGGCTACTGTGTGTCTCAGTGTGTTTCTCCTTGGATTTATCCTGTATGGGGCTCTCTGTTCTTCCTGGACTTGGGTAGCTATTTCCTTTTCCATGTTAGGGAAGTTTTCAACTATAATCTCTTCAAATATTTTCTCAGGTGCTTTTTCTCTCTCCTCTCCTTCTGGGGCCCCTATAATGTGAATATTGTTGCATTTAATGTCCCAGAGGTCTCTTAGGCTGTCTTCATTTCTTTTCCTTCTTTTTTGTTTATTCTGTCCTGCGGCAGTGAATTTCACTATTCTGTCTTCCAGCTCCCTTATCTGTTCTTCTGCCTCAGTTATTCTGCTATTGATTCCTTCTAGTGTAGTTTTCATTTCAGTTATTGTATTGTTCATCTCTGTTTGTTTGTTCTTTAATTCTTCTAGGTCTTTGTTAAACATTTCTTGCATCTTCTCGATCTTTGCCTCCATTCTTTTTCCAGCGTCCTGGATCATCCTCACTGTCATTATTCTGAATTCTTTTTATGGAAGCTTGCCTATCTCCACTTCATTTAGTTGTTTTTCTGGGGTTTTATCTTGTTCCTTCATCTGGTACATAGCCCTCTGCCTTTTCATCTTGTCTATCTTTCTGTGAATGTGTTTTTTGTCCCACAGGCTGCAGGATTGTAGTTCTTCTTGCTTCTGCTCCAATGAATTACTTTTAATGGTGCTCTTTTCATATATTTTAGTGCTTCTCTGTGTTTACATTTTGAGGAACCAACAGAAAAACCTGATAGAATAAATGGCCACTTGAAAAGTTTTATCTTAATAAATTCTGTTATTATTCTGCAGTAGATAAAATAATACTCTAAGATAATGAGAAAATAACATCTTCCTCTAAAATTAGAACCTAAAGACACACTATTGACCTTATGTTAAGATATTTTATAACATAAAACTCTCAGAGAATGGGCATTAAGAATAACTTCACAAAGCTAGCAATTTTAAGTACTTTTTGGGGGAGCTCCCTTGTGATCCAGTGGTTAGAACTCCTCGTTTTCACTGCTGAGAGCCAGGGTTCAATTCATGGTCAGGGAACTGGAAAAAAAAAAAAAAAAAAAAAAAACCCAGGAAAAAAAGGAAACCGCTTTGCAGAACAAAGCAGACTATTTATTAAATAAATAAGAGAATTAGGGAAATATTAATAAGACTGGTATTCCAATTTCAAAAAATGATATTTAAATATAGTAATACAGCCATTAATTAAAAATATTTTCATGCTCACATCTGGAAGATGGAACATAAACCATATAGGTTACCTGTTTAAGGCCCTATTAAAGGAAATGACAAACACTTGCACTGGATTACTAAATACATAGCTTCTACTAGATTGGCTGTATGTTTTGTTTGTTTTTGTGGGTTTTTTGAGGTTTTTTTTTTTTTTGGTGGATAACTGCTTTTCTCTAGCCTCAGTAAACCCACTGGAAAAGGGTTGACGTTCAAACTTGGGGCCTCACATTCAAACTTTCACATATTCTTCTCAGTGGCTTTGTCTATGGCCTATAGTGGGTCTATTTAGTCAGCTTTAGCACTATGAGTCAAAGAAGTGCCTTTATCATAGTTTCAATTTTTCCCTGGGGCACTTAGCTGAGTGGCCTTTAGTATTTCAAACTCTTAAAAGTTATCTGGCTGCCCTCTGTGAAGTTAACACAGAAACTGCTTTACTTCAAAGCAGGTAAAATTATGACTGTTTCTGTGGCAAAACTATAGGCACTGTGTTGAGTTAGGACAAAGACTGTTTCCATGTTGCTGGGTAATAATCAAACAATGGTATGATTAGAAGCTTATAAGATGGCAGATCATCATACCATTATTAATAAAGAACATTATTAATTTCTAAAAGCCTTTATGTCATGATGGTTCTATCCTATTTCTTTCTTTTGTTGAATTTTTAGAAATGTACTTCTAAAGAGTATACCAAAGAAAGAAGTTAGCCCTAAAAAAGAAAGGCTTCTTCACAAACTCAAATTATATATTTCTTTGAGCACTACACTTTAGAGAGAAAATAAAAGAATTTTTCAGCATCAACACTTTTTTACACTTTGCTGACTGATCAAACTATAGAAAAAAGCAAAAAGCAATTAAATAAGTTTGTATTCACTGGACATATCCACCTTTTTGTATAGAGGAAAAGCAAATATAAAACTGTGAGTATGCAGTTTTCATTATTATCATTATTTTTATTTAATCTTATTTATATAGAAAACCAGTAAATAAAAACTACACCGTATACTTTCTTTTTGATGCTAGCTCAAAATACTGATTTTTTTTTTTGGACATAAGTATTTATCTGATGAGTATCTTTTGGGATTATTCCCATAGAGTTGCAAAAATAATATTTGGGAGGTAAGGAAAGTACTGGACATAATAAACTAATGTTAGATATAGTTTGTCATCAGTTTTGTATATTGAAAAATCAACCTTTTATTATTTTGTTTATCTTCCATTAGTTAAAAGTTAATTTATTATAATACAGAATTTTCCCCAACACTACAACAATCCCTTGTTCCTAATTTTTTCACCAAGTAGTTTGATTTTAATCACCCATTGCTTCAAAAACTATAGCCAGGTCTTGTTTAAATCTGTTAACTGAGACAATTTAAGGAAAATTTTGCCTATTTCTTTTTTTTTTTTTTTTTTTTTTTTTTTTTCTTGCGTTATGCGGGCCTCTCACTGTTGTGGCCTCTCCCATTTGCAGAGCACAGGCTCCGGACGCGCAGGCCCCACGGCCATGGCTCACGGGCCCAGCCGCTCCGCGGCATGTGGGATCTTCCCGAAACGGGGCACGAACCCGCGTCTCCTGCATCGGCAGGCGGACTCTCAAGCACTGCGCCACCAGGGAAGCCCCTGCCTATTTCTTATTCCATTTGACATTAGTCCTGTGTGACTTCATGATGCAAAGGAAAACGACCCTGTAATGATATAATTCATTCTTCAACTCGAAGTATTGATATCTTTGATTCATTGAGTATCTGATTAATTTATTTTTCCAACTTTTTTTTAACGTTTAAAGCAAGTGCATGTACAACAGTGCCAGTTTTTCAGTCCAAAATAAACACAGCTACAGGACAACAATTTTTTATATGAATCTTACAGTTTGCTTAGCACTTGCTTTACGTTAAATAAAGTTCCATGCTCAGGAAACTAGAAATTTGTGTCTGGTCTAAGATTAGATGTTTCGTCAAAAACGTAATACCCATACAGCTGAACTTAGGCCTTATGCCATGAACAAGCAGGAGGTGTTTCTGTAACTGTCCTACTGGTTTTCACACACTATTTATTAGAAATGACCACTGCCATTCCCACATAGCACCAAGTGTGAATATTTGTTATATTTATGTGGCCTAAAGGTCATTCTGTTTTTCTTTTTTTTTGAAGATGTTGGGGGTAGGAGTTTATTAATTAATTTATTTATTTTTGCTGTGTTGGGTCTTTGTTTCTGTGCGAGGGCTTTCTCTAACTGTGGCAAGCGGAGGCCACTCTTCATCGCGGTGCGCGGGCCTCTCACTATCGCGGCCTCTCTTTTTGCGGAGCACAGGCTCCAGGCGTGCAGGTTCAGTAGTTGTGGCTCACGGGCCTAGTTGCTCCGCAGCATGTGGAATCCTCCCAGACCAGGGCTCGAACCCGTGTCCCCTGCATTAGCAGGCAGATTCTCAACCACTGCGCCGCCAGGGAAGCCCCCGGTCATTCTGTTTTTTATAGAGCAGTATATATCCTTCCATTGAAATACTGTCCTTGTTTTGAAAGCAAATGTTACTTTTTTTTTTTTTAACATCTTTATTGGAGTATAATTGCTTTACAATGGTGTGTTAGTTTCTGCTTTATAACAAAGTGAATCAGCTATACATATACATATATCCCCATATCTCTTCCCTCTTGCATCTTCCTCCCTCCCACCTTCCCTATCCCACCCCTCTAGGTGGTTACAAAGCACCGAGCTGATCTCTCTGTGCTATGTGGCTTCTTCCCACTAGCTATCGGTTTTACATTTGGTAGTGCAAATGGTACTATTTTATTCAATGGTTTATATTTTGAAATCCTAAACAGATATTTTTTGCATTAAATGTCAAGCACTACATTACTTCCAAAGACATGTTATGGTTATAAGAAAATTAAAATTCTAGTAAATCTTATTGGCCAAGATTTTTGAAATAACAGTACTATCAAGTAAATATATAAACACGGGCAATTGATAGTTGGTCAAAACAACACTTGGGATACAAAGCAATGAGTATATATATATATATTTTTTTTTTTCCTTGCGTTATGCGGGCCTCTCACTGTTGTGGCCTCTCCCATTTGCGGAGCACAGGCTCCGGACGCGCAGGCCCAACGGCCATGGCTCACGGGCCCAGCCGCTCCGCGGCATGTGGGATCTTCCCGAAACGGGGCACGAACCCGCGTCTCCTGCATCGGCAGGCGGACTCTCAAGCACTGCGCCACCAGGGAAGCCCAATGAGTATATTTTGAAGAGCTTTTTGTTTTGTTTTTCCAACATCATATGGTGATTATTTGTAAACCAGGGCCTATAGAGATAGTTTGTAGAATGTACTACTCAGCATTTATTCCAAATCTGTTCTCACTGTGAAGTTTTCAGGAGATCCAGTTGCCATTGTAATATGATAGTATAGATTCAGATTAAATCATTGACTGGAAAAATCAAAGCATGGAACTATTTTTTTGAAGATTTCTTCAAGTGAAGAAATGAGAGAAATTGTAATGTGATACTGCGGATAAGGCCAAGGATTATATAATCAGTAAAATCTCAAAGCTCTGCCATTAACTAGATAATTTTTCCAACGGAGCCATTTCTTTTTCTTATCTTCCTTCCTTAGGTTTGTGGAAAACATATAGACCTTAGCATTCCACAGACTAACATTGGTTCAGCCCAAGATCATTCAACCTGCTCTTTATTGGCTAGCTTGCAAATAACTAATTGGGAAGAAAACATAAGTTCTATTATGAGGACTCTATCCTAAAGAATTATACAGTCTGGTTGGGGATACAAGATAAAAGCACAAATGAGAAAACATTAAGTGTAGAAACCTATTATTCTAATGTGATTGGGACCAGTTGTTTGATGGTTAATATAAAAAGTCAATTAAAGAGGGTAATTAAAAAACATACAAATGCATAGTAATTGGCCAACATTTTGATGTAAGGTCAGAACCCCCTTGATTATCACTCTGATGACTAAAGATTTATGCATTTTCTGCCTCATATAAATCATAATGAATCAATTAGAATTTTCATTTTCTATGTATTAGAAGAACAAAACAATAATATAAATGTCAAATTCTTTAAAATAATTATAATTCTATTATTCTATTTATTTGTTTATTTTGGCTGCACTGGGTCTTAGTTGCAGTGCATGGGATCTTAGTTGCGGCATGTGGACTCTTAGTTGAAGCATGCATGCAGGATCTAGTTCCCCAACCAGAGATTGAACTCGGGCCCCCTACATTGGGAGCGTGGAGTCTAACCCACTGGACCACGATGGAAGTCCCAATTTTATTATTCTATTTATTATAATTTTGTGATTTCTTCTTCAATTTTTATAGTCCTTCAGTCCTCATATAATTGAAATATAATAATTTTAATATAATTTCTGATCTGTTCAAAACACAATATATTTTTATAGGAACAAAACTTCTCTTTTAAAAATCACATCATTGATTTTATTTAGGTAATAAAATAATAAAGTTTAAATTGCATACACCTGAAATAAACAGGTAGGTGAACAAGCATATCTGAATTTTGGTTAACGTACAACTAAGTTGAGGCAGCCAACCCCCACAGACTTCATAGAAAGCATGCCGTCATTTTACAGGGAGAATGTACAGCATAAGCTCATCCATTAAGTTAGTTAAATGGAGCTCAAGTAAAACAAAGTCTTAAATTCTGTTTTTGCTCCAGGACTTATAGAGTAATACGCATTCTGAAAAGGGAGAGATAATTTGGGAAGCTCCAGTAGCAGGTCAAATGTGTACTTAAACTTTTATTCATGAAGATGGATAGATTCGAAAGGAGGAAACACATAGGAAGTTTATCCAAAATAGAGAGAAATTGAATCTGAGACTAGGGCAGGAGTAGACATGAGTCGTGGTCATGCTTAGGAGGAGGGTACGTATTGCTGAGTGAAGGTTGGGATGGGCTCATGAGTATAACATGCCCCAGACCACGTTAATACTGGAAGTCCATGTTCTTTACCTACACAATCCACCGAGGGCTCCCCACACTGGGAACAGGGACTGGGTGTCCCAGCTAATCTTCAGCTGGGTTCATCCCACAGCAGCTTCAGATTTGAAAGTGATAGAGATGGCTTTCAACGGAAAGACCTGGAGATAGAGCAAAGCACGTCTGACAAGGTTTCCCTCAATTGTGATAAGAGAAAAAAGTATATTTCCCAAAGTAACTATATCACAACTTATCAGGTGTCTAATTAAATTTGTTTAGAGAGTAAAAGTTTTCTCACATATCTGATCATGTTTTTATGCTTAGTGCTTTTACTCAAAGAATGCTTAGTGTACTCTTATACAAAACAAATGCTGTTTTTGGCATTAGGAATATGACTGTGAATAAAATAGACAATAATTCCCACTAATTAGTACTCAAGAAATAAAATAATCAGAAATAGATTTTTTATCATGCTTTAATTATATCAGATGAGAGTAAGTGTTATGGAGAAAACTAAAAAAGAGAAGGAGTGCAAAGAGCACCAGGCAGGGGACTGAGGCTTTCATTTTTAATATGGTGGTCAGGGAAGTCTTTACTAAATAAAAGAATGGCATTCCATAAAAGACTTCACAATGTTGAGAGAAGTCATCAAGTGGATGTAGAAAGGAAGAATACTCCAAGTAATGGGACCAGCAAAAGCAAAGACCAGGATAGGATGATGGTGTGTTCAAGGAACAGCAAAGAGGCCTCTAGGCTACAGCAGAGTGACTGAGGTGGAAATGGTAGAAAAGTTCATAGGTGAAAGGCAAAGGGGTGTCCAGACCATGGAAGGCTACGTGATTTAGAGATTTGGGTTTTACTGAGGGTGAGATGGAATCTTTGAATAGAGAATGATATAACTCATAGTTTAAATGCTCTGCTGGCTGCTGAGATGAGAATTGAGTGTAGGAAACAAGGGTAGAAACAGATAAATGGTCAAGATGCTATTCAGCCACCTCAGAAAGACACAGGATGATTTGCACTAGGGTCGTAGTGGTAAGAGACGGTAATGTTTTAGACATTTTGAATGTAGAGTTGACAGGATTTGCTGATGCATTTCACATGGGATGTGAGCCAAGTGGTGTGGCCTGAGCTGACAGGAAGGTAGAGTTTCTATTTAATTAGGTGTAATAAGAAGGAATGGATTTGGGAAGAAAGAATAAGAGTTTATTTTAAGATCTGTTAAGGTAGAGAAAGAAAATGGAGATGTTAGGTAGATAAATTTGAGCTGAGGTACGATGGATACACAGAAATTTGGGTCATGAGACTGTAGCTGGTATTTGAAGCCATAAGACTGGATGAGGTCATTCTAACATATCATGTTTCAGGCAGCATGATCAATACTTTAAATTTTTTGGCCATAAAAAAACTCTTTAGTAAGTTCCGCAAGAATGAGGATTTGACTTACCTGTTGTTCTCAAATGTATGACATCAGTAGGGTTTACTATTCCATTACATTTAATTCCTTGTAAATCTTCAAAATATGAAATAGGTCCTATATTTATTAGCAATATTTTCTAGGTATAGTACTCTTAATCAGATAGAACTATATCACTTAATTTCATAGAAAAATAGTTTCATTACTTAGTGAAACTAGTTATAAATTGTGAAATCATGGTGATGTATGGGCAACAACAGAACACACATTTTGATTTAAGCTAATTTGCATGAGTTACCTAAGTTAAGAAAATATACACCTCCAGAGAACAGTTTATTAATTCTGTACTGTGTCAAACTATCATTTAATTATCAAGGGCCCAACACTGGCAAAACCATATGCTGCAGTGTATGTGTTTCCTGTTTCCTTCTAATTTTTTTCATCTTGGTTCATGAGTGAATGCTATGAAATCTAATTAATTTAATTAATGGTTCTCAGGGATATTGGTCCATGAATTAATATGAATTATTCTGTGAAGAAAGAGCTATCCCTCTCTCCTTTTTTTTTTAAGAGAAAAGTATTTTAGTGACCTCCAGTCACTTGGATGAACTAAACAACATCTTTTAGAACAGACAAAATAATGCACTGATAACAAGCCTCAAGCGTGGAATATAACACTATCACTAAACCTTCTGTCTGTGTTGTTCCAGGGCTAATAAAATGGAATATCATGTGCTAACCCTGAGAAAATTGAGGTAGTCTCATATTTTCTTAGCTAAACCAGGAAATAATTTATTCTAGGGAAGTGCCAAGAATTGCCCTGGTAGAGTCAGTCTGAAAAGTAATTTCTGTCCATCCTGTAGTATCTGTTCTGTCCCTGGCATCTCCTTTTTGTTACTCGTATCCAGGGGTGGGACCATTCCCAGCATGATAAATGAGCCCCAGTCCTAGGGCAAAAGGAATGATAAGAATTATTGGTCAGAGAGGGGGAAAATGGTAAATAACAAGAAAAACAAAATGTAGAGGAGAAGAAACCAGAAGGATCCAGACCAATGCATTTTCCGTACAGTCTGCTCCTCGGGAAGATGGGTTACAGAGAAACCTGGAAGATCGTGCCACACCCAAGCCCAGGTTTCTGCTTATCTCCACGGAAAAATAGAACACAGTATTTTCTTTCCTCGAGTTCATTGTTAGTTGAAAAAACACTTACTCGTGACCTGCTGGAGAGAAATGTACTGGTTCAAGGAATGAATGACATTAGTCCTTCTGGAGGCCTTTAATTATTACGTAGGGATCAGAGCTACATAAGTATCAGTCTTTAGAGATGAGGACTAATGTGTGTTATTTCAATAGTCAAGTGTTGTAAATAATTCATGTAAAATATTCATTTATTTTTCCTATATTAATTTAGAGTTAAATTTATTATTGTGGTATTTCAACATTATTATTCCAATGAAAGACTATGTCGGTTCTTGGACATGTCCTCTCCATGTACATTCATCTAAATGGGACATGGAAGTAGCCGTGTATTTCCTTTAATCAACAGCCATTATTTTTTGATCTGTTTCATGTTTACAGAAAAAAGTTGAGAGAAAAGAGATTCCATGTACTCCTATTCCCTTCCCCAACCCCCCTATTTTTAATATTATATGATTTATTTATTTATTTATCTATCTATCTATTTATTTAGGCTGTGCCGGGTCTTAGTTGCGGCACACAGGATCTTTGCTGAGGCATGCGGGCTTCTTAGTTGTGGCATTCAGACTTTTAGTTGAGGCATTTGGACTCATAGTTGTGGCATGCATGCAGGATCTAGTTCCCTGACCAGGGATTGAACCCGGGCCTCCTACACTGGGAGTATCGAGTCTTACCTACTGGACCACCAGGGAAGTCCCTATGTGATATTTTTAACATTAGTATGTTACATTTGTACCAGTTGATGAGCCAATTTTGATACATTATTATTAAATAAAGTCCATAGTTACATTATGGTTCATTCTTTGTTGTACATTCTAAGGGTTTTACAACTTGTATCAGCCATTAGAGATAACCACCATTACAGTATCATACAGAATTTTTTTATTGCCCTAAAAATCCCCTGTGCTCTACCTATCCATCCCTTTCTCTCTCCCTCCCCAGGAGCCCTTGGCAATTACTGTTGTTTTCACTGTCTCCATAGTTATTGCCTTTTCCAGAATGTCGTATAGTTGAAATCCAATAGTATATAGCTGTCTGAGATTGGCTTCTTTTACTTAGTCATATTCATTTAAAGTTCTTTGTGTGTTTGTGTGTGTGTGTGTGTGTGTGTGTATGTGTGTGTGTCTTTTTAGCTTAATAATATTCCACTGTAAGGATATATCATAGTTTATCAATTAGCCTGTTAAAGGACATCTTGCTTGCATCTAAGTTTTGGCAATTTTGAATAAAGCTGTTTGTATGGGTTTTTGGATAGATGAAAGTTTTCAACTAACAAGCCCTACTTGTACATTTTTTAACATTATTTATGAGAATTTAATACTCTATGCAAATTTTAGAATTAAATATTTTTATAAAAATCAATGACCATATTGGATTTCTTGGGAGAAGTTACATAATTAAACGTTAAATTTTCACATATATTAACGTGACATAGTCTCCATTTATTTAGGTCAAATTGGTTTCTAAAATTTTGTATATAATGACTTTAGGATTCTTTTCTAGGTTAAATACAAGGTACTCTGTAGTATCTCAACTTCTATTACAGTTTTACACCTTCAATTCAATTAATGCTGGTATAGGAGAAAATTTTGGATTGTGTGTGTGTGTGTGTGTGTGTGTGTGTGTGTATGTGTGTGTGTGTGTGTGTGGTTGCTCATCATTTGCAACAGTCTTGCTGAATTTGCTTATAAGTTCTAACGGCTTTGTGTTTAATTGAACTTTTCTATGGATAATCATAGCATTTTCAAATGATGACACTTCTGTGTTTTCCTTCTAAGTGTTTATCTCTCTTTTTCTTTAAATCTTACAATCTTATGATACTGACCAATCTCTCCAATATTATGCTAGCAGATGTGATAATGATGGTCATCATATATATTTCCCCAAATTAAAGGAAATGTATCCAAAATACCCCTATCACATATGACATATGCTATAGATTTTTGATCAATAGAGTTATGAACTTGAAGTTCCCTTGTATTCAAAATTTTGACTCTCTAAAAAATAACTGAAAAAGTTCAAGTTTCTATTTCTATTGCAATGTCTGTCTGATTTTCTCTTGTACACTATGAATGTGTTGAATTGTTAAACTTTCTAATGTTGAACCATCTACTTATATAGACTTCCCACATCAAGTAGTCTCCAACTTTTCTCTGAGGTAACCCTGCCACATCTGACTGATCAGTTCTCCTGCCTCATGGTGGAAAATAAGGAGAGAATCCCATAAAGACCTGTTCTGCTCAGGTCTTTATGGGATAGAGGAAAGAGTATAAGCCAAAAAACTTTGTCTTCAGATCAATCTCGATTTCTGGCATTTAGTCCCCTTATTTTCCATCCCACAGGTCCCAGGGCTTCCTTTCAGGTTTCATGTTAGTTTCTGAGTGTGATAATGAAATCCACCATGATAGATTGTATCATTGCTCCCAGTCATTTGCTGTTTCCACCAAAGAGGGGATTACACTTAAGCCTTTGACATCAAGTGCTTAGTAATTTGACTTGCTTTGGTCAATAAAATGTGAGTAGAGAATCCAAAGTATGATATTTAATAAACATGTGTCTAACTTATTTTTGTCCTTTTAGAACACATGATACTGTCTTTAACTTATAGAAATTACAAAAATACTGTCATAGTTATAAAAGAATAAATCACATAAGGAATGATATTAGAGATCACATATTTATGTTGTATTTTTTCTGAGTCATCAAATGTACTTCTCCAGACCAACTGTAAAATATTACCTACTGACTCTCATTGTATGAAAATCACCTGCATTAAATCTACCCGTGTGGTAAAAGAATTTACAACTAGCAAGTATTTAGAAAATTCAGATATATAGAGTTATATGTTGACTATCTAGAAATCAGTTTTCAGGGATTCCCTGAGATCTGAAATGATTCTGAATCTTGATATAGCTGCCAGGGGAAGGAACTACGTGGCTCCACGTGATTTTCAGCAACATCAGAGTCCAGTAGCACATTAATATAATTAGAAATCAGAGCTGGGATATTAGATAGTACAAACTCGAATCAGTCGATGATGGAAGAAAGGAGGAGCATGTAAAATCTATATACGTCCTTTCCTGTATATTTCAAAAATCCTATGTTTCTTCATACCTCTTAAGTCATAATGCATGTTCTGGGAATCTATTTTAGAAAGGTTGGAGAATGAATGAAAAGTAATGAATGACTTGGCATACCAGAGACATCTAAAAACTGATCTCATGGCTGAAGTACATACTAGGGAAAATAAAAGCTAATTCCAATCTCAGAACTCAGAAAGATCAAGAAATAAAGGCTTTGGATACCTTTCAAATGTCAGAGTACAGGAATAGGACTGAAAAACAGATTTCTTTGAAACTCTTGAACTCATTCAGTGCTTATGAACCACTCCAATTTGGAGATATCTTCTCCACTGTGACAGGAGACTGGAACTATCCTCTCCAGAGAAACTGAATGGAAGGGGCTCACAGCTTGCCGCATGCCTCACAGTGGCATGTTCCTTAGGTGTCTCTTTGGCTGGATTCTCCTCTGTACTTTAAGTTTTAGCATTGGAAATCCTAATTAAATCTCTAGGGGATCAGTCCCCTAGAGATCAGTTCCCTGTCTCTAAATTCCCCATTTTAACTTAGACATTTCTATCAAGATGCCTAATCAACATCTCACACTTGACTGTCCAAAGTGAATTCTCTCCCTCTCCTCTTGCTTCAGAAATTCTGCTTCATTTGTATTCTTCCCAATCTCAATTAGTGGTAATTCTATCCATCTCTCTCTTTGACCAAAAATCTCTTTTTTTAACATCTTTATTGGAGTGTAATTGCTTTACAATGGTGTGTTAGTTTCTGCTTTATAACAAAGTGAATCAGCTATACATATACATATGTTCCCATATCCCCTCCCTCTTGCGTCTCCATCCCACCCTCCCTATCCCACCCCTCTAGGTGGTCACAAAGCACCAAGCTGATCTCCCTGTGCTATGCAGCTGCTTCCCACTAGCTATTTTACATTTGGTAGTGTATATATGTCCATGCCACTATCTCACTTCGTCCCAGCTTACCCTTCCCCCTCCCCATGTCCTCAAGACCAAAACTCTTTGACACGTCTTTGACTTACTGCGTGACCATCCAGATGACAATAGGAATCCATGAGGAAATTCTCCTTTGTCTATCTCAAAATGCGTCCAGAGTTGAGCCACTTTTCACCACCTCTACTGCTACCTCCCTACCTCCATCTTCTCTTCTGTGTCATTGCTATAGTGTCCTAATCGTCCACTGCTCTTACACTTTTTCCCATCAGAGACCGTTCCCAACATAGCAGCAAGAATGAATTTTATTAAGGCATGTCACTCCTCTGATCAAAACTCCAATGACTCTCCAGTTCATACAGAGAAAGAGACTACAAACGTCCTACATATGTACCTCTAGATGATCTCACCTCTCTCCCAGCTCCACGACTTCCTCCTTGTTCACTCTATTCCAGCACTGCTCATCTCCTTGGCCACATTTGGCATATTCCACTTGACATATTAGTTGCTTTCTCTGTGTCTAATGCTCAACAGTCAACAACATGGCTCACAGTCTTACCTTTTTCAATCCATGCTCAAATGTCAATTGTTCAGAGAGGTCTGCCTGTTTTAAACTGCAATTCTCCCTCCACCCCCATACTCCCCATCCCTGGTTCCCACTTACTGTTTTCCATAGTACTTACTACATTCTATATACTATATAACATATGTATTCATTTCTACCTTCCTTCAGTAAACTGTAAGCTTCATGAGTGCAGGAAACTATCATCTCTCTGTAATGCTGTCACCTCAAAACTGACAATAATACATGGCAGATAATAGAGGCTTAATATTTTTTTAATTAACTAATTAATATTGGGAGAATCAGGGAATTTATACATGTGTCCAGTGGGAGCTGGGCCAGGGAATATGAGAGCTCAATTCCCATCCTCAAATATAGGAAAGATAGTAATGCCTAATAGTAGAAATTAAGAAATAATTATATAAGTAGCTTATTCAGAAATACAAAGATAAATACTTCTCACAAAATTCTATATTATGTTTGTCTCTGAAAAGGTCAGAGTTTTTCTCAATTTGCTTTGTAGAACTCTTTGAATCTCTCAACCGTTTATTTTAATTACCTGATAAAATTTGATGGATACCAAAAATTCTTTATTGATAAGTTATTTATTTATTTAATTTATTTATTTACATCTTGATTGGAGTATAACTGCTTTACAATGGTGTGTTAGTTTCTGCTTTATAACAAAGTGAATCAGTTATACATATACATATGTTCCCATATCTCTTCCCTCTTGCGTCTCCCTCCCTCCCACCCTCCCTATCCCACCCCTCCAGGCAGTCACAAAGCACCGAGCTGATCTCCCTGTGCTATGCGGCTGCTTCCCACTAGCTATCTACCTTACGTTTGGTAGTGTATATATGTCCATGCCTCTCTCTCGCTTTGTCACAGCTTACCCTTCCCCCTCCCCATATCCTCAAGTCCATTCTCTAGTAGGTCTGGGTCTTTATTCCTGTCTTACCCCTAGGTTCTTCATGACATTTTTTTTTCTTAAATTCTATATATATGTGTTAACATACGGTATTTGTCTTTCTCGTTCTGACTTACTTCACTCTGCAAGACAGACTCTAGGTCTATCCACCTCCTTACAAATAGCTCAATTTCATTTCTTTTTATGGCTGAGTAATATTCCATTGTATATATGTGCCACATCTTCTTTATCCATTCATCCGATGATGGACACTTAGGTTGTTTCCATCTCCAGGCTATTGTAAATAGAGCTGCAATGAACATTGTGGTACATGACTCTTTTTGAATTATGGTTTTCTCAGGGTATA
>NW_006794651.1:530657-540665 GCF_000442215.2 Lipotes vexillifer
ATGGTTGTTAGTATTTGCCTTATGTATTGAGGTGCTCCTATGTTGGGGGCATAAGTATTTACAATTGTTATATCTTCTTCTTGGATCGATCCCTTAATCATTATGTAGTGTCCTTCTTTGTCTCTTCTGATAGTCCTTATTTTAAAGTCTATTTTGTCTGATATGAGAATTGCTACTCCAGCTTTCTTTTGGTTTCCATTTGCATGGAATATCTTTTTCCATCCCCTTACTTTCAGTCTGTATGTGTCTCTAGGTCTGAAGTGGGTCTCTTGTAGACAGCATATATATGGGTCTTGTTTTTGTATCCATTCAGCCAATCTGTGTCTTTTGGTGGGAGCATTTAGTCCATTTACATTTAAGGTAATTATCGATATGTATGTTCCTATTCCCATTTTCTAAATTGTTTTGGGTTCGTTATTATAGGACTTTTCCTTCTCTTGTGTTTTTGTCTAGAGAAGTTCCTTTAGCATTTGTTGTAAAGCTGGTTTGGTGGTGCTGAACTCTCTCAGCTTTTGCTTGTCTGTAAAGGTTTTAATTTCTCCATCAAATCTGAATGAGATCCTTGCTGGGTAGAGTAATCTTGGTTGCAGGTTTTTCTCCTTCATCACTTTCAGTATGTCCTGCCACTCCCTTCTGGCTTGTAGAGTTTCTGCTGAGAGATCAGCTGTTAACCTTATGGGGATTCCCTTGTGTGTTATTTGTTGTTTTTCCCTTGCTGCTTTTAATATGCTTTCTTTGTATTTAGTTTTTGACAGTTTGATTAATATGTGTCTTGGCGTATTTCTCCTTGAATTTATCCTGTATGGGACTCTCTGTGCTTCCTGGACTTGATTAACTATTTCCTTTCCCATATTAGGGAAGTTTTCAACTATAATCTCTTCAAATATTTTCTCAGTCCCTTTCTTTTTCTCTTCTTCTTCTGGAACCCCTATAATTCGAATGTTGGTGCGTTTAATGTTGTCCCAGAGGTCTCTGAGACTGTCCTCAGTTCTTTTCATTCTTTTTTCTTTATTCTGCTCTGCAGTAGTTATTTCCACTATTTTATCTTCCAGGTCACTTATCCGTTCTTCTGCCTCAGTTATTCTGCTATTGATCCCATCTAGAGTATTTTTCATTTCATTTACTGTGTTGTTCATCGTTATTTGTTTCATCTTTAGTTCTTCTAGGTCCTTGTTAAATGTTTCTTGCATTTTGTCTATTCTATTTCCAAGATTTTGTATCATCTTTACTATCATTATTCTGAATTCTTTTTCAGGTAGACTGCCTATTTCCTCTTCATTTGTTAGGTCTGGTGGGTTTTTATCTTGCTCCTTTTTCTGTCTTCTGCAGAAAGTGTTTTTCTGTCTTCTCATTTTGCTTATCTTACTGTGTTTTGGGTCTCCTTTTTGCAAGCTGCAGGTTTGTAGTTCCCGTTGTTTTTGGTGTTTGTCCCTAGTGGCTAAGGTTGGTTCAGTGTAGGCTTCCTGGTGGAGGGGACTAGTGCCTGTGTTCTGGTGGATGAGGCTGGATCTTGTCTTTCTGGTGGGAAGGTCCACGTCTGGTAGTCTGTTTTGGGGTGTCTGTGGACTTATTATGATTTTAGGCAGCCTCTCTACTAATGGGTGGGGTTGTGTTCCTGTCTTGCTAGTTGTTTGGCATAGAATGTCCAGCACTGTAGCTTGCTGGTCGTTGAGTGAAGCTGGGTGGTGGTGTTGAGATGGAGATCTCCGGGAGATTTTCACCATTTGATATTATGTGGAGCTGGGAGGTCTCTTGTGGACCAGTGTCCTGAAGTTGGCTCTCCCTCCTCAGAGGCACAGCACTGATTCCTGGCTGCTGCAGCAAGAGCCTTTCATCCACACGGCTCAGAATAAAAGGGAGAAAAAGTAGAAAGAAAGAATTAGTAGAAGTAGAAAGAGAGAAAGAAAGAAAGAAAGGAGGGAGGGAGGAAGGGAGGAAGGAAAGAAGGAGGGAAGGAAGGAAAAAAAGAAAGGAGATAAAGTAAAATAAAATAAAGTAAGATAAAATATAATAAAGTTATTAAAATAAAAAATAATTATTAAGAGAAAATAATTTTAAAAACAAACAAAAAACGGACGGATAGAACCCTAGGACACATGGTGGAAGCAAAGTTATACAGACAAAATCTCACACAGAAGCATACACATACACACTCACAAAAAGAGGAAAAGGGGAAAAAATAATAAATCTTGCTCTCAAAGAAAACCTCCTTAATTTGGGATGATTCGTTGTCTACTCATGTATTCACAGATGCAGGGTACATCAAGTTGATTATGGAGCTTTAATCTGCTGCTTCTGAGGCTGCTGGGAGAGATTTCCCTTTCTCTTCTTTGTTCGCACAGCCCTCGGGGCTCAGCTTTGGATTTGGCCCCACCTCTGTGTGTAGGTCGCCAGAGGGCGTCTGTTCTTTGCTCAGACAGGATGGGGTTAAAGGAGCCGCTGACTCGGGGGCTCTGGCTCACTCAGGCGAGTGGGGGGGGGAGGGGCACGGAGTGTGGGGCGGGCCTGCGGCGGCAGAGGCCGGCGTGACGTTGCACCAGCGTGAGGCGCACCGTGCGTTCTCCCGGAGGAGTTGACCCTGTATCCCGGGACCCTGGCGGTGGCGGGCTGCACAGCCTCCCCGGAAGAGGGGTGTGGATAATGACCTGTGCTCGCACACAGGCTTCTTGGTGGCAGCAGCAGCAGCCTTAGCGTCTCATGCCCGTCTCTGGGGTCCGCGTTTTTAGCTGCGGCTCGCGCCTGTCTCTGGAGCTCCTTTAAGCAGCGCTCTTAATCCCCTCTCCTCGCGCACCAGGAAACAAAGAGGGAAGAAAAAGTCTCTTGCCTCTTCGGCAGCTCCAGACCTTTTCCTGGACTCCCTCCCGGCCAGCCGTGGTGCACTAACACCCTGCAGGCTGTGTTCACGCCAACCCCAGTGCTCTGCCTGCGCTCCGACCGACCGAAGCCGAGCCTCAGCTCGCAGCCCCGCCCGCCCCGGCGGGTGAGCAGACCAGCCTCTCGGGCTGGTGAGCGCCGGTCGGCGCCGATCCTCTGTGCGGGAATCTCTCCGCTTTGCCCTCCGCACCCCCGTTGCTGCGCTCTCCTCCGCGGCCCCGAAGCTCCCCCTCCGCCTCCCGCAGTCTCCGCCCGCGAAGGGGCTTCCTAGTGTGTGGAAACCTTTCCTGCTTCACGGCTCCCTCCCACTGGTGCAGGTGCCGTCCCGATTCTTTTGTCTCTGTTTTTTTTTTTTTCTTTTGCCCTACCCAGGTACGTGGGGGGTTTCTTGCCTTTTGGGAGGTCTGAGGTCTTCTGCCAGCGTTCAGTAGGTGTTCTGTAGGAGTTGTTCCATGTGTAGATGTATTTCTGGTGTATCTGTGGGGAGGAAGGTGATCTCCGCGTCTTACTCTTCAGCCATCTTCCCGGAAGCCCAAGTTATTTATTTTTTAAGAATTTATTTAAAAATTATAAAGCATTTATTTGTAAGTACATTATTCATTTATAAATAATATAAATACTTTAGGACTATTCAGAGATTTGAGTGGTATGTTGTTATTAATTTGAGGAAGGGTATGCAAAAGACTAAATGGTAGATTTCAATTACTTGTTCTGTTCAGTAAGATTTAATATATTCCTAGAAGTGCCCATTTATATTAAACAACTAAAATAGATATTTGGGACTAAGTAAATCACCTAAAATAGTACAAACAGTATGATACTGTAATTTGTTTAACACAATAGCTTTTTAGAGCTTTGAAGTTCTTGGTTTATTCTTTACCTCTTATTCTGCTAAATATCATTGTTCCATAAAAGGAATAAAATGTATGTTTGGTGCATAATTATCTTGATAACATTATACCCTGATAATTTCTTTAATAGGATATTAAATATGTTAAAAAATATAGACTGTGTACTCAGGAGTATTTGTGCCATAATATACAGGTAATCCTGGTTGAATGACCCGATAAGTAGTTTCTCTCCTTGGCACTAGAAGTTTACATTTCCAAATTATATTTAAATTGTTTGAGTAAACCAAGAAAAAAAATGCTTTGCTAAAATTCTAATTTGCAAAGTCTTCTCTAAATTTTTATGTTCCCAAGATAATGCTTATTCTCTAAGGCAACAAACTTAGAAAAACTAATAAACTACAGTTACAGTAAAGTTAGATAGTATTAAGACTCCTTGCTTAGACCTCTGTGAACAGTGCAGTTGCATGGAAATATGAGAGAATTTCCATGAATGAATATTGACGAGTAATAGGGTTTCATGATTAAAAAGGAAGTTTAGCTGTGGGGTTTTAGCTAAGCCTTTTGGAAAGTTATTTTCCCAATTGGAAAATTATCAGAAGTAAATCCCTTCAAGAATACATGATTTAAAAATTCATCAAGTTAAATTGTCCTTTATGTATATATAGTTCCCTTTTTAGATCCTAAAACCACTAATGTGTTTTTACAGAAGAGAGGGCCTTATTATCATTCTGATATTGGATGATATCAATGATGAGAAATGAATGATGACCTGTTAGTGATTATGCTTAGGTTTAAAAAGAAAGAGGAGGAATTCTACATAGGGTGGGACGTTTCCTTTACGTTTTTTCTCCTAAGTAGTCATTTTTGCATTATTGGGCATACTAAGATAATTGGAGTTCTATATACTGTTGACCCTTGAACAACGTGGCTTTGAACTGAGCAGGACCCCTTATACGTGGATATTTTTCAATAGTAAATATATTAAATAGTACTACATGATCTGTGGTTGGTTGAATCTACCTAGGAACCACATAGGACCTGATGATACAGATGAACCATGGCTAAAGCTACAGAGGGCCCACAATAAATTACACCTGAATTAACCCCCTCTTTGTTTAAGGGTCAAATATTTTGCTTAAGAGGTTATACACAGACACACATGCACACATATATATGTACATATATACATATAAACTTGAATACATAAATATGTATGTGTACGTAGTATTATGCACTTAGTAAGCATTTAAAGATCTTGATGTGTTGAGTATTGACAGTGCTCATCAGTCTTCTAGTGAGGGGTGCAAATATGGGTTGTACTAGAATTGATATTATGCCTAAAAATCTAGTATGTCTTTACTCTGATTAAATTTAGAGTATGTGAAATAATTTCTAGTTATTTTTTTGTTGTTGTCTTGCCAACAAACCCCATCTAGTACTTTAAAACTGACTGACAAATTTTTATCTGGCCATCCATTCTAAAAAGGTTTGAATCTGGTATAGTAAGAAAAATAATGTACTGTTTCCCATGAGGTTCTGTATTCCCACTTTGATTTCTATTGAAAATTCATTTTCCTGCTCTTTCTTCAAGTCAGTTTATTATGTAGTTAACAAAGGCTAAATAAGATACAAATTTCATTCTTAATAAGTTTTTATTGGGCAATGCTATCCAATATAGAAATCACTGACCACATGTGGCTGTGAAGCTCATGGATGTGGCTACTCCAAATTGACATGTGGTGTAAGTGTAAAGTATACACCATGACTTGGGAAAATTAGTATAAAAAAGAAAGTAAAATATCTCATTAATAATTTTTGTGTTGATTACATGTTGAAATAGTAATATTTGCATATATTGGGTGAAATAAATATATATTGCAATTAATTTCACCTACATTTTTAATGTTGCTATTCAAAAATTTAAAATAATGTGGTTTGCATTTAAGGCTCGCCCACAAGGTATTTGTACTGGACAGCACTATGTAAGATTATTGCTTTAAGCTTCCATTTCTCTCATAGTAAGTATAGTGTTGGCCAAAAAGTTCATCCAGGTTTTCCATAAGATGTTACAGAAAGAGTTTATGGAAACCCAAATGAACTTTTTGGCCAACCCAATAATATCAAAAAAATGATATTACAAGATTTTTAAACATAGTGGAAAGGTTCTTGTTTATACTGTACTCTTCCCCTACTCTATTCAGATATCCAGCCCAGATATAATCCATCAGTAAATATTAATATCCAATTAAATAGATAATTCCTTTCCTTTTTTCCTTTATTGTATAAATGATTCACTTTCTATATTTGTAGGGCACAGGCATTTTGCAGGTGCCTTATATATAATCCAGAAATTTGAAATGACAATTCTAGTTGTATATAAATTTCATATAAATATGAATTAACCTCATTTTTATTCTACCTCATGAGTGATTTTATCCAGCATGCTATTAAAATGTATTGATCTGATAACCTGACCAAAAGTGGAGGATTTCAACTGGAAAAATTTTTTTTATAATAATAGTATTGTGAAACAAAGTTTCCAAGAAAGGATGGAGCCAGCTGCCATACTTAGATTCTCTTTTGCCTTAGTATTGGTGAGCTCAACTTACTGTTCTCAGCCAACAAGTGACCATTAGACAGCTCCTTACTCTGCCTTCTCATGAGCTTTCTGGCAAAGAGAGTTGAACTGCCAGTATAATTCTTCTACCTCTAGGGTAACATTGGCCTCCCCTATTAATAAAGCAGTCACCAATATTTTCCTTTAAATCCCAAGACAAAGTGAAGTACTCACACAACATATTATAAAACATTTTAATTAAACTATACCCACTTGAAGTAATTTGTGTTTCATATTCCATCTTCTTATTTTACCACCCTGCTACCTTGATGTATCTGTATTTTTAAGTTCCGTTCACCAAAAGTCTAGAACATAAAGTCCTTTAGAGTTGGATAATGAAAATTGACCCTACCAGGGAGAAAATTCACCCTTGACTGTCCGTCTGCTTCTCAGATATGTAATGCAGATTCAACTCAATGAACATGTTGGCTCGTTTTCTAGATTCTGTTTCCTTGTTGTTTTGTCCCAATTGCCTTGGACTTGCTTGATAGCCAACAGAGCAAATCGAATAAAAGAGGCTGCTGAAAGCACAGATTTGCTATGTGGTAGTGCAGAAATTGCATGCTACTAAGTTTAATTGAGAAACACAGCCAGTTTTCCCACATAATCATAGTGGTAGTAATACTTTATAATTATTTAAAGGGCAAGCTCTTCTTTTTTGTAAATACATGTGTACTAAACTACAGAACTACATACACCCTTAATCCAAGAAAGACCAGACAAGTTCTAATGAACGCAGTTTTAGTGATTCTGAACTTGGGCTACAATTCTCCAAAATATACAGTATATCTGGTTGGAAAGAATAAAAATGTTTATGACCAGAAGTGAGACCCAGTCAGTGGCAAGATGATGAGAAGGCTTTTGCTTGGTTGGATCTCTGATTCTTTTTCTGAATGTTCCCTGAATTATGTCTTGGGCAGAGGCAATGAGCCAACAAAAGACAATCAGATTCCAGATCTCAAAAGCTCATGGGCATGGATGAGCAAGTGTTACAGGGATAAACCAACTCAGTGGATAATTAGTTCTGGAAGTTTGTGACCAAGACAGAGAGTAGAGTATTTCCAAAGATGAACTGAGGCTATGGTCATAGGCCCTGTCATGTGAGTATGTATTTAAAAAAAATATCTGTTTCTAATTTCCAACAGAGGTAGAATCAACTTGAAAAACACCATACTCAGGTGGTTGGATTATTTTTCAACCAATTTGAAATACAGAGGTTATAAAACTAATTTTGTCCAATTTGATGATTCGGAGAAGATGATAGTAGATTAGATAAAATTCATAGCCTCTTCCAAGTTCATAGAACATTTTTCCATGATTCCTGGATTTATCTGTGCTCATTGTTTTTCCTCAAAGAAGTGTACTTTAAGATACACTCAAAAGTTTCAATGACAGTCAAAAGTCTTATCCTTCTTACCTGGTTCTTCTAGATATATACTGTCTATTGCTTTAAATAGAGTACTAAGTGTACTTGGGTGCTTAAAATGTATTTTATGATATATTGGGCATTTGAAGCACTTCTCTATTCTAGTGCAGATATAAACACCATAAATTGGAAAAGACATACTTCAGTTGAAATGTCGAAAGTCCTTGTTGGACTTTTCCTGTTAGTGTTTATGAGAAAGACAGCTCTAATTTATTGGTAGAGCTAAATTTCTTGTACAGAAAACTCGGAGAGTGAAAGTTTGATAGTGGGATTGGAAAAAAATTGTGGAGACATAAGTAAGGTTGGGGACAAGAGATGTTATTAGGAAGTCCAGCAAGGGCAAAAGTATCCTTAAAATACTCATTGTGAAATATGTTAAAATCACAGAGATCTCAGTGAGTGTGGGACTTAGCTGTTTATGGAAATCCTTCTCAAGATAATGGTTCTCATCAATATAGTATTAATGTCCACAGAGAGTTTAGTATATTTTGCCATTCTACTGCAGTAACAACCTTAAATCTTGGTGATTTATAACAACAAGGATTTTTATAAGACCTTTTTAAAGAGAAGTTTTAGTTCACAGCACAATTGAGAGGAAAGTACAGAGATTTTCCATATAACTCCTGCCCTCCCACCAACATGCATAACCTCCTCTATTACCAGCATTGCTCACCAGAGTGGTGCCTTTTTTACTGAGGATGAACATACACTGACACATCAATTTGATCCAAAGTCCAGAGCTTACCTTAGGGTTCATTCTTGATGTTCTATGTTCTGTGGATTTAGACAAATGTATAATGACATGTATTCATCATTATACTATTGTACAGAGTATTTTCACTGCCTTAAAAATCCTTATTCTCCACCTATTCATCCCCTTCTGCTCCCTCACCCTTGGCAACCACTGATTTTTCTACTGCCTCCACAGTTTTGCTTTTTCCATTTACTTCATGTCACAGTATGTAGATTGGCTTCCTTCACTCAGTAGTACAAATTTAAGTTTCCTCCATGTCTTTTCATGGCTTGATAGCTCATTTATTTTAAGCACAAAATAATATTCCATTGCCTGGATGGACCACAGTTTATTTATTCATTTACCTACTGAAGGACATCTTGGATCCTCCCAAGTTTTGGCAATTATGAATAAAAAGGCTATAAGCCTTGATGTGCAGGTCTTTGTGTGAACATAATTTTTCAACTCCTTTGGGTAAATACCAAGTAACACAATTGCTGCATTATATGGTAACAGTATGTTTATTTTTTTAAGAAACTGCCAAGCTCCCTTCCAAAGTGGCTGTACCATTTTGCGTTCCCACTGGCAATGAATGAGAGTTCCTGTTGCTCCACATCCTTGCCATTATTTGACATTGTCAGTGTTCTGGATTTTGGCTATTCTAATAGGTATTAATTATGTTTCACTATTGTTTCAATTTGCATCATTTCATATCCTTATTTGCCATCTGTATATCTTCTTTGGTGAGGTCTCTAGTCCATTTTTTAATAGACCAGGTATTTGTTTTCTTATTGTTGGGTTTTAAGAATTTGTATATTTTGGATAGCAGTTCTTTATTGGATGTGTCTTTGCAGATGTTATTTCCCATTCTGTGGCTTGTCTTCTCATTTTCTTGACATTGTCTTTCACAGAGTAGAATTTTTTTATTTTATTAAAGTCCAGCTTATCAATTATTTCTTTTATGAATCATGCCTTCTGTGTTGTATCTAAAAAAATCATCATCATACCCAAGGTCATCTAGGTTTTTTTCTATGTTATCTTCTAGGAGTTTTATAGTTTTACATTTTACATTTAGGTTTCTGATCCATTTGAGTAAGTTTTTGTGATGTGTATAAGATCTGTGTTTAGATTAATTTTTTCTTGTGGAGGTCCAGATGTTCTGGCACCATTTGTTGAAGACAAAAATTTAATTTCACTCATGTTTTATGTCAGCGATGGCAGGTCAGCAAGTGCTGCTCTGCCGCATTGGGTCTTCTCATTCTGGGACCCTCATTGGCAGAGGGAAAGGACTACAGGAAGGAAAAGCTGATAGGAAGAGAAGCACAGGATGTCACTTAAGGCTTCTGCTCAAATCTAGTTCTCTGTCATTTTTCTCACATTCTACTCGCTCACATCAAACCTGATAATGGGGTGGAAATATGTAATGTACCATTAGTGAGGCACCTTGTGTCATATGGCAATGAGCAGGTATGTCCTCCTCTTTTTTTTTTTTTTTTTTTTTTTTGGG
>NW_006794651.1:540683-544235 GCF_000442215.2 Lipotes vexillifer
TGGCTCACGGGCCCAGCCGCTCCGCGGCATGTGGGATCTTCCCGGACCGGGGCACGAACCCGTGTCCCCTGCATCAGCAGGCGGACTCTCAACCACTGCACCACCAGGGAAGCCCATGTCCTCCTCTTTTAAAGAAGTGATCCAACAGTTAGGAACAACAGTATAGTCTGCCACAGAGAGTGTTCCAAATGCAAGAATAATGGGACTCAAGCAGTTTGGTCCTGGCCATACCTCCTCCTGCTGTTTTAGGTCAATACCATAGCTTAAGAAAACTTCAGAGACAAAGATTTCTAAGTAGGAATTTGTATAAAGTGGATGAAATCCCAGGGGCTCTCAAAGGACACCTGGAGTTTTTAGGGACTCATAGCCACTAGCAGAGATACAACTGTGGGGGGAAAACGGTACTGAGACAACAAGAGTTTCCAGCTTTCATGTGAACTTCGAGACTAACTCCAAAGGCTCCAAAATCCACAGTAGTTAAGACTCATAAATAATACTACCATAGTCATATAGGGCATGGCAGCTGTCAAAACCTAGGAATTATCTCCGTAAATAATTAAAAATATTATATGTACCTGAAAGGATGCAGTGAAAATCTAACAGATCATTGGTGTTATTAATTCAAAGGAAGGTAGGAAATAAATCTTGAGCTTATTAATGTTTTTACCTCTAGATAATTTGCCATCCCAAGGTGGTGAAGAAGTGTAACAGTGCAGAAGAACGGAAATGTGAAGCAGAACATGGAAAATCACACAAAGTTATCAGAATTGCAGAAACTATGTAGAACAACATTTATTAGAGATTTGAATGTAACACATAGTAGAGAATAGAACAAGTTACAGTAAATAGAAGGGTCTAAATATTATTCTCTTCATTAACATTTTAAATTACAAGTTGGTGGTCTGGTAGCCTACCTTGAATTGTAAGCGATTAGGGCAAAATTCTCAAACTGTACAATGCATAGAAACCATTTGGGGAACTTGTTTAAAACACTTATTTCCCAGAATTCCTCAGGCAATGGCTCAGAGTTGCTAACTCAGCAAACCTGGTGGAGTCTGGTTGCCTCGATTTTAATAAGCACTTGTGAGATATGACCATGCTTGGAGAAACAGTGAAGTATAGAACCAAAAATCAGATCTTCTAAATATTTTTTTAGATTAACACCTAATGGTATTCCAGGAAGGTTTATTTTTATAAGATAATTATGAAAGCATTTTAAAAAATGAAGACTGAATAATGACTCAATTTTCATAAATTAATTTTATTCCGTTTTGAAATTTTAAAAATCAGTTTTTATTATGGAAGTTACTAATTATACTCTAGTCAAAAGTATGTAATGTACTAAAATTTTAAAATTGGGTTTTGTACATTATGTGTACAGTACAGTTTCTTCAAAGTAATTTTATATTTAGATGTTAAATGTATTTTTGTGATACAGAAGACAGACATTTTAAAAATAATAGAATACTCTGACATCAAAAAGAAATATGTCAAATCACAAGAGACAAATTGTCTTTGTTAACAGTGTAAACATTATATGCAAAACATTTTGCCATGAGCCCACTTATTAAAATTTCATTTAATATGGTTATAACATTCCACAAAGCTTTGAATTAATATGAATGAATTTTAAATTTTATCAAAATGCTTGCCTCAAGAAGCCTTCTATTCTATCATGGCTGGATGATAAAGCATAGTGTGCATTTGGGGTAGAAAATGTATATTTTATCATTTAATATATATATTTCAATTCCACAATTTTATTTTTAACTCCTGGTTCAGTGTTCAGTAGACAAATCCACAATTTGGAGACTTTAATACTCTATCTCAACAACTGATACAACAAGAAAGAAAATTAACAAGGGAATACAAGAAAATATCATGATCAACTAATGGGCTCTGGCTGACATTTATTATAGAACACTATCCTCCAAAAGAACAGAAAATGTATTCTTTTCAAGTACCCACAGAATATATGCAAAGGTAAGCTATATCTTGGGCCCTAAAACAAACCACAAAAAGTTTAAAAGAATTTTTTGAATGAAATCCTATAGAATGATAACAGGAAAAATTTCAACCAACTAAAAACACAGTTGGAATTAATCCATGGGTCAAAGAGAAAGTCTCAAGAAAAATTTTTAAAAGTACCTTGAACTGAACAAAAATGAAAATATAATATATGAATACTGTGGCACACTGATTACCTGAGAGAAATTTTTATAACACTAAATGTTTGCATTAGAAAAGAGGGAAACATCCCGTGTTTCAGTTCCTATAAGATTTTTCCTGAGTTCATTGATATATCCATAGGATTTTTCTTCTCTATTCTATTATTATGGTGGATTATATTGATTGATTTTTAAATATTGAAACAAACTTCCATCCTTGGAATAAACCCCCTTGACTCTGGTATATAATTCTTTTTATGTATTGTTGAAATTTGTTTGATAATATATAATTATGAGGGATAATGGTCTGCAGTTTTCCCTTTTTTACTGTCTGTCTCATTTTGGTATCAGAGTAATTCTAGCTTCATAAAATTGATACAGAAGTGTTTTATTCTCTTCTATTTTCTGGAGCAGGTTAGGTAAAATTGGTATTAATACTTCTTTAAGTGTTTGGTAGAATTCTCCAATGAACTAACTGGGTCTGGATGTTTTGGGAGGGGCATTTAAATTACAAATAAATTTTCCTTAATAAGGTCATTTAAATTATCTATTTTATTTTGGATTAGGTGTGGTAGCTTGTACTTTTGAGGAATTTGTCCTTTTCATGTAACTTGTCAAATTTATGTATGTAGTTATTCCTAGTACATATTCCTTTATTATCATTCTGATGTTTGCAAGGTCTTTAGTAATATACCCCATTTCATTCCTAATATTGATTGAGTCTTTTCTCTCTCTAACAAAATTTGTCAGTCTTGTTTATGACCTGTTAATTTTATTTACCAAAATGATGTCAAAACTAAACGTAAATGGTAAACCATAACATTTTTAGGAGTAAATATAAGGTAAAATCTTTGGTATTGATTTGATACCAAAGCAATTGATAAACTGGACTTCCTCAAAATTAAAAATCCTTGCTCTGTGAAATATCCTTTTAATAGTGTGGAAAGACAAACTACAGACTAGAAGAAAATATTTGCAAACCACATGTTATGGACTGAAAGATGCTCCTCCCCCACCCAGTTCATATGCTGCAGTTCTTACCCCTAGTTCCTCAAAATGTGACTCTATTAGGAAAAAGAGTCTTCAAGAAGGTAATTAAGATAAAAGGCTGTTTATTCTTCAAAATAGCTGATCCCATTTAAGGGATGGTCTCTGTCTTCCCAGTTTTATTTCTGATCTGGCACATTTCTCATTTGTGAACAAATTTTTTTACTGTTATTTGCTCTGTGCTACTTTGGAGGCAGGTTTAGGTGCCATTCTGGCTCTTGATGGGAAGAAAATAGCTTCCCCGCTACATTTTGACATGGCTTCACACAAAAATCACTAAATCTAGGAACTTCCTGGGTCATTATGTTCAATGTCCTCTTTCCCTTCCCTCTGCTAC
>NW_006794651.1:544245-546554 GCF_000442215.2 Lipotes vexillifer
TACTCAAAGGTTTGCTATTTGACCATGTTATGCCCCTTCCTGTATTGGCTATTTATATAGACTTTGAAAGGGCATTATAGCACAGAGTAGAGCCAGGGAAACTGTTGATAGATAACCCATAGCTATTTTTGATATGAACATGAACAAAAGAATTATAGCCAGATAGGCTTAGAAACTCCCATTTAAGTTTGGATTTTTTTCTTTGTCTTCTGTTGTGTTTTGTTCACTTTGGTTATCTGAATAAAGAATAAAGCTGCCAGCAATTGTGAGAAAAGAGCACCCTAGATTCATATAAAGTTTCACAGTTGACTAAGCTCTTCCACCTTCATTATCCATTTAAACAAAATATTAATCTCCTTAGGTGTCTATCATTCCCATTTTATAGATGAGGCAAGAGAGGCTTGGGAAAATGAAGTGATATGTGTAAAGTTACTCTAATTGCAATTGGCAGACGTATCTCTTAAATGTGAATATTCTTTCCATAGCCCATATAACAATGTTCCCCTAAAAAGACTTGGTCAAGCAACACAATAACTCCATTCCTTCCATGGTTGAATGTTCAGACATTATGTCTATGCATGCCGTAATAAAAAATAAAATTAAGGATTACTCTCAAAAGAGTAGCATCGAGTTACCAAGGCATGTTGCTGGGAAATAAAAGATCTGTCTTTTCAATGAAGAGTGTGTGCAGCATGCCTTTTGTTCAGAGTGACCTTGGACGTATTTATTACAGATTGTGAGAATGCAAAACTCTTACATTTTGAACATTTCTTAATAACCAATTCCTCAAGGCTACTTATGTATCAGAGTTTGCTGCTATTTCTTCCTTTCCCAGCTTGAGCTCTAAATTCAAGAAACACAGGGCTTAAAGGAGGCCTAGGAAGGGAAAAATAATTTCAAATGATAAACTAAACAAGATAATTTAATCAGAATGTCTCTGGTCTCCTGATAGCAAGTAATACAGAGAATTAACAATTAACAAGAAAATATAGTGACCTCATTCATGATCAGTAATAATGTATGTGAACTGCATGCAGTCCTTGACTTGGCTGTTTACAGTTGCTTTGGAATTTTATCTCTCATAAATTTTTTCAACTCTGGAGAATCTCATTTAGCTATTATTATACTGTACTAAGAATTAACCACTGTAAATGTTAAAGAAATTACAGACATCCTGAACCACAGCTGACCCTAGAGTTTACATAGGAAAGGAAAAACAAAGAGCAAAAGACAATTACAGAAAAATTATGTTGCAGTAAAGGACAGGGATTTACACAATACATACCAGTTCTGTCTACATATCAATTCCTGAGCTATAATCTGATCTTGTGTATGTGCACACACACATAGAATGCTTAAATAGTTAGCTGTTCTAGTTAGTGAAGATTCTGATCTAACAGATACTATGCAAAATGTGACTTTTTTATAGGTATCTTACCTATAAAATTCTTTCTAAAATGCGCCACACACTTCTGCTTGTTAGGTTTCCTTCTTTGTCCTCGTTGTAAAAGACGAAAGGCTGCAGAGGGTGTAAGAAGCAGTGACTGAAGACTTTGCCTTTGGCCAGTGAATTCAGTGAGTAAGCTAAAAGTCGATCATTCCATCTCTGTCTGGAAACCTGTTGTCTAAGGCTTTATTCCTCATATAATCTGTCACTGATAATACAAGTAATGAAAATAATGATTTCTTTTCATATTCATATGAAGTGGGCTCTTGCCACTACTCCTCTATGCCCTCCTGCTTCTTGCCTCCTGATTTATATGCCGTCAACACAGAATTGTCAGTGTTTCACTGAAAACCCTATGCTTGTGGTTTTTTTTTTTTTCTTTTGCTCTCTGGTTGCCCTTTCTCCCTTGTTTGCCTTGCTGTCTTCCTCTCATCTTTAAGACTCAGCTCCAGGTTGATCACATCTGGAAAGCCTTCCCTCTAGGGTGCTGAGGGTACCATTACTATCCCTCTCTTAATCTTTTTCATTCTAGATTGTAATACCTATTTGTTCTTCTGCCCCCCTGTTAGACGGCTAGCTCTGTGGAGTGAAGAACTGTATCCCTGGTGCTTAAAACAGTATGTGGCACAATTTTTGTGTGCAAAAGGTGTCTGATAAATCTTAATGTATGGTTAGTATTACCTTTTATTTTCTCACAATGGATTTTTCTGTGTGATTTTTTTTTTTTTTTTTTTTTTTTTGGGGTACACGGGCCTCTCACTTTTGTGGCCTCTTCCGTTGCGGAGCACAGGCTCCGGACGTGCAGGCTCAGCGGCCATGGCTCACAGGCCCAGCCGCTCCACGGCATGTGGGATCTTCCCAG
>NW_006794651.1:547051-558738 GCF_000442215.2 Lipotes vexillifer
AATATTCCATCGTGTGTGTGTGTGTGTGTGTGTGTGTGTGTGTGTGTATGTATGTATGTATACACATACCTACCACATATTCTTTATCCATTCATCTGTTCATGGACATTTAGGTGGCTTCCATGTCTTTGCTATTGTAAATAGTGCAGCTACGAACATCAGGGTGCATGTATCTTTCCAAATATAGAGTTTTCTCTAGATATATGCCCAGGAGTGCATATGGTAGTTCTATGTTTAGTTTTTTAAGGAACCGCTATACTGTTCTCCATAGTGGTTGTACCAATTTACATTCCCACCAACAGTATATGGGAGTTCCTTTTTATTTTTTACCTTTTATTTTAAAATACAGAGTTTATAGATTCTCAGTACGTTACCTTTATTGAACTTTGAGAAGTAATTAGAGCAGAATGAAAAAAACTAAAGCTCAGAGAGACGAACATTTCACACTAGTTGGGTGTTGAAACTTAGACTTGAAAACCAGTCTTCTATATACTGAAATAAACAAACAAAACCAAAAAAATAAAGAAGCAGCAGCAGAAGCTTCCTTTAGTACCACTTAACATACAGGGACTGTGCACAAGCCGTTGAAAAATATTTTATTTACTCCTCCTGACAACTCTGCAGAAGGAAAAGCATAGATAACTTTACCCCGTCTTCCAAGTGAGACCACTGAAGTTTGCAGAGCTTCTGTAATTCTCCCAAAATGGTATATACACAAAAACAGAAGAGCTGGGAATCAAGCCCTGTTCTGACTCACTCCAAATCTGTGCACTGATGCATGAGACCATAAAACTTCTTCATTCATATCCTTTTTGATATGTTTATGATTACTCCTCCAAAATATTAGTCCATTCCTTGTATCTGTTGGTCAAGTTCAGCAAATACCCATGTTTGATAACATAGCACTAGGTGTTGAATGAGATATGATCAATGTACTGTCTATTATTGATGAGGGTCTGGGGCCCCAGCTGGACAGCAGGAGATGCTAGTTATATGAATTATTAAATTCATCACTTGCCTAAATGGTAGAGTCAAGCAAAGACACCCTCCTCGTGACTCACATCCAAACTATATAAGGAACTTTTATTAAATAATAAAAATACATTCAAATAAGAAATGAGCAAAAATTTAACAGACACATCAAAAAAGAAGATATACAGATGGCCAATAAGCACATTTTAAAAGGCTTATCAGCACTACTTATCAGGAAATTGCAGATGAAAATCATAATGAGATAGCACAATGCATCCACTAAAATGGCTAAAATAAAGACTGATCACTACCAAAAGTTGGCAGGAGAGTGGTATAGCTAGAACTCTCATATTGTTGGTGAGAATCTACAATAGTGCAGACGCTTTGAAAGATTTAAAACTTCTTATTAATATTAAGCATATAACTCATTGTGCAATAGCAATTCTACTCCTAAGGATTCATCCAAGAGAAATTTAAAAAGAACATTAGTTTACCAAAAAAAGAGAAAAATAGACACACACACCCCTACACATCCCTTTGCTTCTGGATATATAACATGACTACAATATTTAACTTTCTTTTGGGTAATATTTTTTAAAAACTCAATTTGACCCAGAGTCATGTTCAGCTATTAAAGAAACAGTTTTATTCTAATTTACCAAAAATTCCTCCCAGATTAAGAATTCATTCATCCAGGGATTTTTCATGCTGTAGAGAAGCTATTGCTACATTTTAATACTCTACACTTTCTTCTTTTATTCCTACTGCACACCAAATGCTGATTTGCTTCAGCAGTCATCAGTTTCATTACATACTTATCAATTTAGTTGTTAGAGCAAATAATAAATTGTTTTAGAAATTCAACGTGTATTAAAAAGCCAAAAGCAAAAACCTCTGGGAAATAATTGGGGCTGGAAATCATTTTCTCCTTCTTCCTTCAATTTGTACAAACACTGAGGATTGGTTATATGTAGGTAACTTGGGGAAATAATTCATTGCTATTTAGTAGTGAATGTGATTTTTCATTTGAAATAATGTTGCTCAAATTGCTATAAAATGCATTGAAAATACATAAATGGTACCTAGAGCCCCTAAAATGATTATTTCATAAAATGAAAGTAAAATATAAGTTCCAGTGATCTGATTCCTAGCTGACTTCTCAGTATCTCCATTTAGCTTCTACAAATGGCACAAATATAAAATGAGGCATTTAGTCTATTAGGAAAAAAAAAATTATGCTACTACCAAAGTAATAAAACCATTCACTTTTCTTTTCATTAAAACAAAATGTTTATTTTATTCTAGTGATTTTAAGTTGCTAAATATTATGGTTAATCATTCTAATTTTTTTTCTTCCCCCCGCCTCCACTTTATCCCCCTGGTGTCCATAAGTTGGTTCTCTACATCTGTGTCTCAATTTCTGCCCTGCAAACTGGTTCATCTGTACCATTTTTCTAGGTTCCACATATATGCATTAATATACAATATAGGTTTTTCTCTTTCTGACTTACTTCACTCTGTATGAGTCTCTGGATGCATCCACGTCTCTACAAATGACTCAGTTTCATTCCTTTTTATGGCTGAGTAACATTCCATTGTATATATGTACCACATTTTCTTTATCCATTCGTCTGTCGATGGGCATTTAGGTTGCTTCCATGACCTGGCTATTGTAAATAGTGCTGCAGTGAACATTGGGGTGCATGTGTCTTTTTGAATTATGGTTTTCTCAGGGTATATGCTCAGTAGTGGGATTGTTGGATCATGTGATAGTTGTAGTTTTAGTTTTATAAGGAACGTCCATACTGTTCTCCATAGTGGCTGTATCAATTTATATTCCCACCAACAGTGCAGGAGGGTTCCCTTTTCTCCACAGTCTCCCTAGCATTTGTTATTTGTAAATTTTCTGATGATGCCCATTCTAACTGGTGTGAGGTGATACCTCATTGTAGTTTTGATTTGCATTTCTCTAATAATTCATGTTGTTGAGCAGCTTTTCATGTGCTTCTTGGCCATCTGTATGTCTTCTTTGGAGAAATGTCTACTTAGGTCTTCTGACCATTTTTTGTTTGGGTTGTTTGTTTTTTTAATATTGAGCTGCATGAGCTGCTTTTATATTTTGGAGATTAATCCTTTGTCCATTGATTCATTTGCAAATATTTTCTCCCATTCTGAGGGTTGTCTTTTGGTCTTGTTTATGGTTTCCTTTGCTGTGCAAAAGCTTTTAAGTTTCATTAGGTCCCATTTGTTTATTTTTGTTTTTATTTCCATTACTCTAGGAGGTGGATCAAAGAAGATCTTCCTGTGATTTATGTCAAAGAGTGTTCTTCCTATGTTTTCCTCTAACAGTTTTATAGTGTCCGGTCTTACATTTAGGTCTCTATCCATTTTGAGTTTATTTTTGTATATGGTGTTAGGGAGTGTTCTAATTTCATTTGTTTACATGTAGCTGTCCAGTCTTCCAGCACCACTTATTGAAGAGACTGTCTTTTCTCCATTGTGTATCCTTGCCTCCTTTGTCATAGATTAGTCGACCATAGGTGTGTGGGTTTATCTCTGGGTTTTCTACCCTGTTCCATTGATGTATATTTTCTTCTCTGATTGCCATGGCTAGGACTTCCAAAACTATGTTGAATAGTAGTGGTGAGAGTGGACCTCCTTGTCTTGTTGCTGATCTTTGAGGAAATGCTTTCAGTTTTTCACCATTGAGAATGATGTTTGCTGTGGGTTTGTCATATATGGCCTTAGTTATGTTGAATTAGGTTCCCTCTATGCCCACTTTCTGGAGAGTTTTTATCATAAATCAGTGTTGAATTTTGTCAAAAGCTTTTTCTGCATCTATTGAGATGATATTATGATTTTCTTCCATTTGTTAATATGGTGTATCACATTGACTGATTAGCATATATTGAAGAGTCCTTGCATCTCTGTGATAAATCTCACTTGATCATGGTGTATGATCCTTTTAATGTGTTGTTGGATTCTGTTTGCCAGTATTTTGTTGAGGATTTTTCCATCTATATTCATCAGTGATACTGGTCTGTAATTTTCTGTTCTTGTAGTATCTTTGTCTGCTTTTGGTATCAGGGTGATGGTGGCCTCATAGAATGAGTTGGGAGTGTTCACGCCTCTTCAATTCTTTGGAAGAGTTTGAGAAGGATGGGTATTAGCTCTTCTGTAAGTGTTTGATAGAATTCACCTGCAGAGCCATCTGCTCCTGGACTTTTCTTTGTTGGAAGATTTTTTTTTTTTGCAGTACGCGGGCCTCTCACTGTTGTGGCCTCTCCCATTGCGGAGCACAGGCTCCGGACCCGCAGGCTCAGCAGCCATGGCTCATGGGCCCAGCTGCTCCGCGGCATGTGGGATCCTCCCAGACCTGGGCACGAACCCGTGTCCCCTGCATCGGCAGGCGGATTCTCAACCACTGTGCCACCAGGGAAGCCCTGTTGGAAGACTTTTAATCCCAGTTTCAATTTCATTACTTGTGATTGGTCTGTTCATATTTTCTATTTCTTCCTTGTTCAGTCTTGGAAGGTTATACCTTTCTAAGAATTTGTCCATTTCTTCCAGGTTGTCCATTTTATTGGCATAGAGTTGCTTGTAGTAGTCTCTTAGGATGCTTTCTGTTTCTGCGGTGTCTGTTGTAACTTCTCCTTTCTCATTTCTAATTTTATTGATTTGAGTCCTCTCCCTATTTTTTTTGATGAGTCTGGCTAGTGGTTTATCAATTTTGATTATCTTCCCAAAGAACCAACTTTTAGTTTTATTGATCTTTGCTATTGTTTTCTTTGTTTCTATTTCATTTATTTCTGCTCTGATCTTGATGATTTCTTTCTTTCTGCTAAGTTTGGGTTTTTTTGTTATTCTTTGTCTAGTTCCTTTAGGTGTAAGGTTAGATTGTTTATTTGAGTTGTTTCTTGTTTCTTGACGTAGGCTTGTATTGCTATAAACTTCCCTCTTAGAACTGCTTTTGCTGCATCCCATAGGTTTTGGATCATTGTGTTTTCACTATCATTTGTTTAGGTATTTTTTGATTTCCTCTTTGATTTCTTCAGTGATCTCCTGGTTATTTAGTAACGTATTGTTTACCCTGCATGTGTTTGCGTTTTTTACGTTTTTTCCCCTGTAATTGATTTCTAATCTCATAGAGTTATGGTCAGAAAAGATGCTTGATATGATTTCAATTTTCTTAAATTTACTGAGGCTTGATTTGTGACACAAGATGTGATCTATCCTGGAGAATGTTCCATGAGCACTTGAGAAGAAAGTGTAATCTGCTGTTTTGGGATGGAATGTCCTATAAATATCAATTAAATCTATCTGGTAGATTGTTTCATTTAAAGCTTGTGTTTCCTTAGTAATTTTCTGTTTGGATGATCTCCAGTGTTGTAAGTGAGGTGTTAAAGTCCCCCATTATTATTGTGTTACTGTCGATTTCCTCTTTTATAGCTGTTAGCAGTTGCCTTATGTATTGAGGTGCTCCTGTGTTGGGTGCATATATATTTATAATTGTTATATCTTCTTCTTGTATTGATCTCTTGATCATTCTGTAGTGTCCTTCATTGTCTCTTGTAACATTCTTTATTTTAAAGTCTATTTTATCTGATATGAGTATTGCTACTCCAGCCCTCTTTTGATTTCCATTTGCATGGAATATTTTTCCATCTCCTCACTTTCAGTCTGTATGTGTCCCTAGGTCTGAAGTGGGTCTCTTATAGACAGCATATGGATGGGTCTTGTTTTTGTATCCATTCAGTGAGCCTGTGTCTTTTGGCTGGAGCATTTAATACATTCACATTTAAGGTAATTATCAATATGTATGTTCCATTTCCTTAATTTTTGGGGGGTTTCTTTTTGTAGGTCCTTTTCTTCTCTTGTGTTCCCCACTTAGAGAAGTTCCTTTAGCATTTGTTGTAGAGCTGGTTTGGTGGTGCTGAATTCTCTTAGCTGTTGCTTGTCTGTAAAGCTTTTGATTTCTCCATCGAATCTGAATGAGATCCTTGCCAGGTAGAGTAATCTTGGTTGTAGTTTCTTCCCTTTCATCTCTTTAAATATGTCGTGCCACTCCCTTCTGGCTTGTAGAGTTTCTGCTGAGAAATCAGCTGTTAACCTTATGGGAGTTCCCTTGTATGTTATTTGTCATTTTTCCTTTGCTGCTTTCAATAATTTTTCTTTGTCTTTAACTTTTGCCAATTTGGCTGCTGTGTGTCTCAGTGTGTTTCTCCTTGGATTTATCCTGTATGGGGCTCTCTGTTCTTCCTGGACTTGGGTGGCTATTTCCTTTTCCATGTTAGGGAAGTTTTCGACTGTAATCTCTTCAAATATTTTCTCAGGTCCTTTTTCTCTCTCTTCTCCTTCTGGGGCCCCTATAATGTGAATATTGTTGCTTTTAATGTCCCAGAGGTCTCTTAGGCTGTCTTCATTTCTTTTCCTTCTTTTTTGTTTATTCTGTTCTGCAGCAGTGAATTTCACTATTCTGTCTTCCAGCTCCCTTATCTGTTCTTCTGCCTCAGTTATTCTGCTATTGATTCCTTCTAGTGTAGTTTTCATTTCAGTTATTGTATTGTTCATCTCTGTTTGTTTGTTCTTTAATTCTTCTAGGTCTTTGTTAAACATTTCTTGCATCTTCTCGATCTTTGCCTCCATTCTTTTTCCAGCGTCCTGGATCATCCTCACTGTCATTATTCTGAATTCTTTTTATGGAAGCTTGCCTATCTCCACTTCATTTAGTTGTTTTTCTGGGGTTTTATCTTGTTCCTTCATCTGGTGCATAGCCCTCTGCCTTTTCATCTTGTCTATCTTTCTGTGAATGTGTTTTTTGTCCCACAGGCTGCAGGATTGTAGTTCTTCTTGCTTCTGCTGTCTGCCCTCTGGTGGATGCTGCTAAGAGGCTCCTGCATGTTTCCTGATGGGAGAGACTGGTGGTGGGTACAGCTGTGTGTGCTCTGGTGGGCAGAGCTCAGTAATACTTTAATCCACTTGTCTGCTGAAGGGTTCCCTCCCTGTTGGTTGTTTGGCCTGAGGCAACCCAGCACTGGAGCCTACCTGGGCTCTTTTGTTGGGCTAAGGGCGGACTCTGAGAGGGCTTATGCCAAGGAGCACTTCCCAGAACTTCTGCTGCCAGTGTCATCATCCTCATGGTTAGACACAGCCACCCCCTGCCTCTGCAGGAGACCATCCAACACTAGCAGGTAGGTCTGGTTCAGTCCTCTATGGGGTCACTGCTCCTTCCCCTGGGTCCTGATGTGCACACTACTTTGTGTGTGCCCTCCAAGAGTGGAGTCTCTGTTTCCCCCAGTCCTGTCGAAGTCCTGCAATCAAATCCTGCTAGCCTTCAAAGTCTGATTCTCTAGGAATTCCTCCTCTCATTGCCAGACCCCCAGGTTGGGAAGCCTGATGTGGGGCTCATAACCTTCATTCCAGTGGGTGGACTTCTGTGGTTTAAGTGTTCTCCAGTTTGTGAGTCACCCACCCAGCCGTATGGGATTTGATTTTATTGTGATTGTGCCCCTCCTACCGTCTCATTGTAGCTTCTCCTTCGTCTTTGGATGTGGGGTATCTTTTTTCGTGAGTTCCTGTCGATGATTGCAGTTAGTTGTGATTCTGGTGCTCTCACAAGAGGGAGTGAAAGCATGTCCTTCTACTCTGCCATCTTGAACCAGTCTCCCACAAACCATTCACTTTTAAGCTAAAAAAAAAAAAAAAAAAACCCAGTTCTCAAAAAAAGTGAGCGTATATAGTGGGTTATGTTTTGTAAAAAAAAAAAAAAAAAGCCAGTTCTCACAAAAGAGCAATATTGCTCATAATATAATTTCTACATAAATTCCTACAGTGATCCCATAATTGGACAATGACTAGTTAGTTTTTATGTTATATTCCTTTAGAATTTATTTTATTCTACTACCTACTAACTGCCAGTTGAATAATCTAAATATAAATTATTGCACTTTATAAGTTTACAGAATTATCAAGAACTTATTTTAGACATTTTATGACACTAAAAAGACCTCCTTTCAAATGATTCTAACAGTCCCAAACTCCTAACAACTCTAAGTTATACCCCCAAATTTGCCTACTTCACTGATTTTTTTATTATTATAAAGGGAAATGGTTGGGATACCAATTAAAGCATCATTTGCTATAAATTGATGTCACATATTGTCTTCAAACTTAAGTGAAGCCCTTATAAACCACACAGCTTCTGTTCAAATATTTATGATACATTTTGCTATGGGCATGGACCCCTAAGACCCAGATTTAAAAATAAGAATAGATCTGTAGATTAATGACTGATTAAGAAAAGTGGGAAATGAAGATCTTTTCCTTTCTCTCTCACTGTTGAAAAATTTTCCTTCTACACAGACCAGACCACATGAAAGCACTGAGATCCTTGTTTCCCATACTAAAGAGTGCTTGTTATTCTGTTCTTGAAGCTGCCCCAGCAGCCAGTGACCTGTTTGAGAACCTACGTTTTCAAACTCCACAGGTGTCCTGGCTTAATGTTACTCTGGAGTGCTTTTAATAGATAAGCATACTTTATCTGCTCTGGCAAAGAAAAATAGGACAAGCAATCAGACAACCATCTTCTCTAACCTGAACTGAATACTTAACATAAGTCAAGGGTAAAGGAAAAACGCTCCTTTTACAGTGCCCCAAAATGCCATTGAAGGGCTGGTCTTTATATTTATTTATCATACATGTAGGCAGCAACTGGTGCATTAAATAAGCTAGAGACTGAGAAAAATAACGATTTAAAGAGGCATTCACAAACACCATAACCAGAGGCATTTGGAAATGTTATGAAAAGAAAGTCAATAATAGATCCTACTTTAAAGATTAAGCCTTTAAAATATTTGATTCTTTATGGACCTATATTTGAATAAAATTTGTGGTTAAGTTAACCTAAAATAATAAATAGAAAAAGTATTTTATAATTAATCTCAGGACTTTTCTTTGCAGTTATCAAAAATAAACGTTGATGAACATAATAAGGAAAAGTTTCCTGTTATATGATGCACATAAATTCAAATACATTTTGAAATCAAACATATTGCTTCTTTTTTACAGAGAATATTTTGTTGCTATTGCCTGACAAATGCGGCCATGATTACAGGGGAAAAACATGACAAGATTATATGGGGGGGAATTTCTGACGTATGAAACAGATAATGTATTTAGTTCTGCTCCTATTTACAGAGGACTGCAAGGTTGTACAATGTGTTTTCCTCTACCAAAAGTTATCATGCAGCAAAGTCAAGGACGAGCCGCCCAGGGAGACACTCAAATTTGTTAAGGCAAAGTGTAGGAAAAATGCGAGCTTGGGTTTGATCATCTATACTTGGTGTAGCGATTCTCTTCCTGGATATTTAAGTGCTGTATATATTCTGTCTCCCAACTACTGTTGAGATGGGCTTGGATATAGGCAGAAAAAGAATCCAGCAAGGGTCAATGCATATGTATGTTCCAAAAGTCTTTCCTCCTTCCATAGAAACAGAAGAACTCCATCCATTATACAGTAGAGCTAGATGCATAGTGAACTGAGTGTAATGCCAAAAATTATTCTCGGTGCACAGGGAAGACAACCAAAATCTATGCTTTTGCTATTGCTGTGATGTCCAGAAAAACTGCACAGCTGGGAGCCACTAAACTGCAAAATAATGCCACTCCACAAATAAGCAGAATTTAGACTCTGGAACAGAATGTAAGAAAGTGAGGGAAAAAAATGTAACTTCTCTATTTCTAGGCTTAAGGAATGAGCATTTCTTAATAACACAGTTAAAACAAACAAAAAAAAACTCAGATTTTTTAAAAGTCCAAAATCAACGTATAGTCCAAATGAAGTATGACCATTATTTTAGGCTATATGAACAAGGAAGAGTAAAGAATTGTTAGTTTCAAAACCCCAAAATCTGTGACCAGGAAATTCACCAAACTCCCCAGCCCTTAGTACCATGTCAGTGCCTTTCCATGTATTGCAAACTTTGTTAAAGTGCTCAGAAAAGTATATTCTGCATCCCACTTTGAACAGCTAGGCTTAGAAAAGAAATAAATCTTGTGGAAGTGATGGACTGGATTCTTTTGTAATAAAAGGGGTGTATATAATTTGGGATTAGTATTATCTAGGGAAAAAACATTCTAACATGATGTATTAAGTAAATGTCTTACTCACACATGCTATTAAGTCACTACCTATGGAAGAAAATCAAAGAGGCTTATAACATTGACCTCTTCCAGGTTTAATGAGGCAAGGAAAAACCTCCGTCTGTCCTATTTAGGGGTCATTGCCATTATAAAACTATCATTAAATATCCAGTTCAAGGGTAAATTTGAGAAATGACTCTTTAGACAAAGCAGATGGGTACCTAGCTGAAACTTTGATTAGAAACCCTTAAACTGCCAACCTACTATTTTTCTTTTGATTTTTAATCATATTTTATTTATTTTTCTTTCTTTTGATTTTAGTCTTTATTCAAGACAAGTTTGGGCTGTATATCTCAGTAAAAAGTAGAGTTCATCTCAACTTTCCTTCCAATTTTGGAAAAACACTGCATTGTTCCATAGAATTTTAAAGTTTTGTCTCCAAAGTTTTTTTTTTTTAAAACAAGTAAGCTTATTTCAAATGACCTAGACAGAAGAAAAAGAAAGAAATGACTATAAAATGTATGCAGTTTATGTATGGTTTCAAGGGTAAATACTTTGCTTCTGTTTGAAAGGGTACAACTAAACATTATTGTATTGTATTTTCCATCTCATTTAAGTTGACACTATCAAAAAAAACAAAAAGTCTCTGCTAGGAAGTAAGTAGTTTTTATCTTTCTTTTCAGCCATGGATTGTTTTGTAATCCAGGGAAAGCCAAGGGACTCATTGCCAGAAAAATGCACTTAGTCACTTATTACAAAATGTTGCATATATTTTCATAAGACTTAAGAAATACATGGGCTCCAGTTAAGAGTTCCCAAACATGAGAGGGAAAACATTCTATCAAACCTCTCTTTTGGATTATAAAACAAAAGGAAAACAAATTGATGGGATATGGGCAGATTCTTTACTGTAACAACAAAAAAAGTGTTGATTTGTTTTGATAGAAATAAAGACTAGAATTCCAGAGTGTGATTTAATTACACAAAGAAAAGCTAATTTAGTTAGGAATGCCTAAAGTCAAGACAGTCATGTATTTTAAATACAAAGTTTAGATTACTTGCCAATTTTAAAGTTATTCTTCAGCAGAAATTATAAAAATTGCTACTCAGTACATGACTCATATTTCCCATTATGTATTTTCACTTTGAATCCGTATAATCGGGCTAAGCCAAATAAATATGTTCTTAGATGATATGCGACATAATGGAAATAGCATGGGTTTTGAAATGGGTTCAAATCCCAGCTCTGCTTCATATTAACAAAGTAACTTTGAGCATACCTAAAGCTTGATTTCCTCTTTTGGAAAATATGGGATAATAATATCTACTGTTAGAGCTGTTGGGAGGATTAGAGATAGCTACATGAAATATCCAATCCTGTTACTGAGGATTGCAATTCATTTTTCATAATTCAAACAATTAAGGTTAAGATTTATATTAACTCAGCATCACATTCACAGGAATAAAATATGCATCTATCTTGATTTACTAGGTCAAGCAAAGAGTCTTAACTCTCCAAATAACTTTCTTCTTAGTATTCATTGGACAAAATGCAGTTCCTTATTCTCTTTCCC
>NW_006794651.1:558750-559024 GCF_000442215.2 Lipotes vexillifer
CTTTCCCTAATAGAAAATATTTAAGTTAATCACAGACCCATAGTCAAATCTGATAAGGAGTCAAATGTACCTCATTATTTCTTGCTACTGAAAATCATGATTTGTACTTAGAGTGCCTCAGTATTACGGCCATATTGGTATAATGGCCATGTATCACTTTAGCCAGACGTGACTCTCTTAGTTTCATAAATTCACTGAAAAATCACCACAGGACTTCACACTCACCCCAGCCCTCCTCCAAGTAAATTCTATTTTCTAGTTTTTAATAGGGAAA
>NW_006794651.1:559034-603445 GCF_000442215.2 Lipotes vexillifer
AACTTTGGAGAAAACTTGGACTTGAGTCCACAATAAATATTCCTATGAAAAAAAGACTTTTTCTATTGTTATTTCCCCCCTTCTTTCATCTCAGTCAGGATGTTGCTAAGATAGAAAGTAATAGGCAATGTGTCTTTGTGATATTTCTTTTGAGCTTAGTTTCTTCAGGCTCTCACTGCATATTTGTTTCCAGAACTAAAAAATTTTAGGTCAGTTTGAGGTCAGAATGGTGTATATCTCGTCTGAAATCAAATTCTACCTTACGGTGAGAGTCTTTTACAGTCGAATAATTAAAGAATAAAAGACCACATTGGAAAAAACAATTTTCCCCCTTCCTGTTACTCGCATTTTAACTAATGATTGTCTTAATTGAACAATTTCCTTGTGTTTTGTAAATGGGTTTGTAGTCTAAGAAAAAATAGGTTATTTTTTGAAAACTCCAAATATGATTTATTTTGTCTTATTGATTTTAATCCATAAGTTTAAATTTCATCTTATGGAAAAATGTTAAATTATCATTATTGCTTTCAAAGATGTTTAAGTTCTGAAATTATTCTAGGTCAGAAATAAATAATATTGCTTCTTCAGAATCAGAATTTTTTTTCTCAAAGACAACTTATACTTTTTAAATTTTTTACTCAGCCTATAGAATTTGTACGTCAGGAATTTTGGGCAGAAAATTCTTAGAAAAGAAATCAGGCCCACCAATTTCTTAATAAAAATAAAGCATTGGCCTTCTTTATCATGTTAGGTCAATATACTTTTATACATGTTTAGAATGTGTAGTTAATAGTCTACAGGTGATGAACTGTATCACTTGACAGACTACATCTTCACAAATACAACATTGAAAACTTCAGATGTGGGACTATAGAGTGGGGTGTTTTTTTTTGTTTTTCTTTGTTTGTTTATGGTACGTGGGCCTCTTACTGTTGTGGCCTCTCCCATTGCGGAGCACAGGCTCCAGACGCACAGGCTCAGTGGCCATGGCTCACGGGCCCAGCTGCTCCGCGGCATGTGGGATCCTCCCGGACCGGGGCACGAATCTGTGTCCCCTGCATCGGCAGGCAGACTCTCAACCACTGTGCCACCAGGGAAGCCCTATAGAGTGGGTTTTAAGTTAAACCTTGGGCAGAGTTTTACAAAGGCCTACTTAATAAATTCAACCATGGTGTCTACAGTTTTATCAGCTTCCTAAAGTTGGTATTTAGATACTGAACTTTAGAAGATATCCTTTTGCTATAAGGGTCCAACCTTCATTTCCCAGCTACTATGACAGCTATGCTACTATTTCCTAAATTATAATCTTCCTTTAAATTTATTCCCATACTGCCTAATGACATAAACTTTCCAAGTACATATTTGTTCTTCTATCCTTCTTTTAGATGGAAATGCTTAGAAACACACAATTCAGTTTCAGACTTGAACAAGGGTGAGCAAAGTCTATGACCCGAATTAAAAATCCTTCTTTAAAACAAATAAGTGACATTAGTTTGGCAATTTGGAATCTAGGATCAATTTGAGTGTGTAAGGAAGTCTACTCGAGGAATTAAGTCTACCTATCAATAGATTAATCTATCAGTCTCTCTTTGGAGATTAGTTCTCAGTGAGGTTACTTTTAATAAGCCAATGTTCTGTGAGATAAAACTCACATATTGTTAAAATTCCCATGTTAAATGTTAAGAAAATTGATCATTGCTTCAAATTAAACTTATTAGAAATGATCAAAATGGAACACTTCCACTTCACCTGTGAAACAGAGAATTTGAGAGAGCTTTAGATTTTAAATGGAATGAAATGGCTATGGCTTTTATACTGTTTCTTAATCACTTACTCTTAATATAACCTGAAAGTATAACTTATGATGTCATATTGAACTTGTTTTTCAAATAATGATACATCCAATTAGTGGTTCCCATTGCCTTTTAAAGTAGCAGATCAAGTGCTAGGAAACAAGCATTTTCTGGAGTGACTAGGTAGTACCAGGCTTCACCTTCCTGCACTGATGGATGGTCCTGAGTGTTGCTCTGAGTGTCTTCTAGTGTCTGACAAAAGTCACATTATTTCGTGACATAAACTTAGCTGCTTCACAGAAGAGCTGAAGGTTAGAGGCAGACCTCCAGGAGAGAATGCATGATCTGTAAAGTACTAGAAAAGGTGATGCTTTTATTTGAATCTCTCTACCATTTCAGGTTTGATATTAACTGCATTTTTAATTCAGTCACTTTTCCCATCATGCTGTCTTGAAACCATGGCACATGATTTAAGATTAACTAAAACACCTTTGCTGTACATGATTCAATCTGTTCAACATACTGGCGATCAATGCATTTGTGTTTCTCTTTCTATGAACAGATGATTCTATTTAAGTCACTGAAAGATAATGTTTGTATTTGTTCTTGTGACCCTTTCAACCCAATTGTTTCTCTTCAGAACAGGACTTCTGAACTATTTCTTAATAAATGATAAAGCCTTCCAAATTTAACTGCTTATTCTTGTACTGAAATTCACTTTCTCTCTTGATATGGGATCACAGCTTGTTCCCCAGCATATGTTACTTGCCATTGTTTCCTTGTTCAAAAGCAGGTGTTGCAGTGATGAGAGCAGAAGATCAGGTTCCAAAACAAGGTCAAGCAATAAACAATGTATTTTATTAGTGGTCTATGAGATTTTAAAGACCCCATCAATATGGCCACAGAAAATTGAGATTGCTTCTGTAAAGATAAATACTCTGTTCTGAATTTGCTAACAAATTAAAGCCCCCCAAATTCATTTATTTATGTAAAGAAAAGGGGAAAAACCTTATTGAGAGCTATAATTCCTAGGAATAAGGATGTCACCTGAAATGCTATTGATAGTGGAAAATAAAATGTAAATATACTTCCTAACCATGTTTTCCCTTAATTGTGGTAGAAAGGCACTCAAATTCTTTTTATCATAGTAATAAACAAAAGACATAGGATATCTGTGTTTAAACCACCTTGGCCTAACATAATTTGTAATGGCCATCATTAGGAGTTTATGTGGACCCTGTTTTATGTCAACCACACTAAGATAATGTAGCTTCGGGTGCTATATCCATGCTCTTTGAAATGTGCGTGTAAACAGACACTTTTTTCCATGTATCTGTTTTGTCATTTATTCTGTGTAAACACTGTTATGAAATTTAGTCTAATCTTTTTTTGGTTAGTTCAAACATTTTCACTATGTTCAGATAAATGTAACCAAAGCCAGATGTTAGTCTCAGCACTAAGAAAGCTCACTTAATGTAAACACAATTCAACTTCCTCCATTTCTATTTTCAGTCCAGATGTTGCCGTCGTTCACAATGCTTTTCCCTTTGCCTCCTAACAGACCTCCCAGAAATCAAGAGCTTCCTTTCCAACCAGTCTGTGTGTGGATGTCTACCTTTGAATTCCTGTTAGGCCTCACAACCTCCGTAATAAAGTTACAAGTGGCCCCACTCAACCTTGGCAGAAATCCCAAGCAATTCATCTCTTTATTATCCACTGTCTTCTTTATGGATTCTCAATTCAGTAGACATTTCTTCAGGCTTCATTTGCTGTGCAGAATTCTGCTATCTACCTTCTCCCTTGTGAAAAGAAACATGCTCTTAATGGATTCTGCTGACTCCCCATTCATTTTCAAGACTTCATGGGAGATGGCCTTCTTTATACACCAGTCTCCTTGAGAACTGTCTCCTCCGTCCTTTATCTGCTGTCACCATATCATCTGGTCTCTGAATCACCACATCTTCTTTGCATCTTCATCTTCTCTAACAGGCATTTTCCCATCTCCAACTCATTGACTTAGTCTATTTTCATACTTAAAATGAAAATATGTATTGATATGTGTTTTTTGGTGCTTTAAATTTTCACCTTTTGTGGGTTTTGTTGGTCGTTTGATGACCCTTGATGACTTTTTTTCATGGTCTAATTTAAGTCTTTGGACTATAACTTTCAAAGAAAGCAGCATAGAATTAGAAGATAATTTCTAGTATGTTACCTTTTAGGACTGCTTGCCTTATACATAGCTTGTCTCTCAATGCCCCATTTGCTGTAGGAATTCTTTTGTATAAACAAACTGATTTCTTTATTATTTTGAAGCCAAAGATAGTTTATTTCTCTTCCAGGTGGCTCTAGAAAGGTTTGATAGACATGTCCATCTTGATGAAATGTGTCAGCCATGACAATTTTAATTTGCTTAGATCCTAACTTCTTGTTAATTTCTTTTAAATTTCTATAGTTTTCTTGATTATTTAATTGACCTTATATACAGAAGTAGACATAGAAATTGAATATGAATTTTTGTTGATTTCCTATGAGCCAATTTTACAATTTTACCAAATTCCAAGTTTACTTCTGAAGAATGTATTTAAGCAAAATACACAGAGATTTAGTGGGCTTAAAAATTCAAAATTCATTTGGCATGAAAAGTAAGAGAAAAACCTCCTGATGAACTATATTAAAATAGTTTCTCCTTCCAGGAAAGAAGGAGGTAAGAAATTATGACACTATGGAATATAACATTGTTATTATTATAAAATTCAATTGCTATCTTAGCATTTTCCCAGAAAAGGGTTAAATAGCCATTTGCAAAATTATACTGTTCTACCTTCTAAATACCATCTTTGACATTTCTGCATATATTTAAATCTTGAACCATTTTAATTCATACTTAGCAATTTTTGCACATTGCATTTTTAATTGGAAAGATAATTAGAGATTACCAAGTTTGATTCCTTGATTTTACAATTGTGGAAACTAGGAACTAGAGCTAAAAAGCTTAAGTGACTTAAATCTGGTCCCATATTTGGTTAAAAGCAGTACTGGTGCAAGGAGTCAGTTCACTCACCTTCTCATAAAATCTATTTCTGTAACACTACCCCAGAATTCAATATTCATCCAGGCTTGGTGCTTTGCTTGCTTCAACTCCCTCCATCCATTTCACACACAATATACCTGCAAAACTTTTCCTGCATAGCTTAGATGCCTGTTGTTTTTCTATTTCCTTCACTCGGAGTGCCCGTCTCCCCCTTGAGGATCCTCATAGGCTGCTCTTCCTTTGATATCTGCCTTGTCTCTACACAGCCTTAAAGTTTCACTCAGTTGTGATCTTCTATGAAATGTTCTCTAAATTCCCTAAGATGAGGTAGGAATGTGTTCTGCCATTCTGTGCACCCACCACCTAAATTATCGTATTTTTTCCCATATCTATTCTACTTCCAGACCTGTGCTATTCAATGTGATAGCCACTAGCCACATATTCTGCTGAGCATTTGAAATGTGGCTAGTACAAACTGAGATATGTTGTGAGAATAAAACACTTTGAATATCAAAGATTTAGGTTAAGAAAGTGTAAAATGTATCATCATGTTGTAATGATAATATTTGGATATGTTGGGTTAAATGAAATATACCTTTTTTTTTTTTTTTTTTGGCTGCGTCGGGTCTTTGTTGCTGCGCACGGGCTTTCTCTAGCTGAGGTGAGCGAGGGCTATTCTTCCTTTCGGTGCGCAGGCTTCTCATTGTGGTGGCTTCTCTTGTTACGGAGCATGGGCTCCAGGTGCGCGGGCTTCAGTAGTCGTGGCTTGCGAGCTCTAGAGCGCAGATTCAGTAGTTGTGGTGCACGGGCTTAAGTTGCTCCGCGGCATGCGGGATCTTCCCGGACCAGGGATAGAACCTGTGTCCCCTGCACTGGCAGGTGGTTTCTTAACCACTGCGCCACCAGGGAAATATATTCTTAAAATTAATTTTACCTGTTTCCTTTTCATCTTTTTTTTAGTGTAGCTACTAGAAAATTTTAAATTTACATATGTGGTTTGCCTTATTTTTCTATTGGACAGCATTGCTTGCAGACCATAAATTTATTAATGGTCCCTTAAAATTACCAAGGTTTTCTATTTTTGCATACCCATCACCAAAGGCTTTAGCACTTAGATTACTGACCACTGTCTGTTTGTTGATGTTGATTGATACAGTTTCAGATGTTGCTTGAATGGCTCTAATCACAAAAGTAAGACATGAAAGATAGGCGTGGAACCCACACCTTCTGATTCATCCTGCAGTGCTTTATCATCACAAATCAATTTATTATAATGTGTGGGACCTTGTTTTTCTAAGTTGTATATGCAAAAGAAAAATCAAACTAATTGTTTTGTTAAAATGGTTGGCCACCTTGAAACAAACCAGTCTTGCAACTCAAAAATGATTCCTAATTCTTGTATAGCTTAGCCGAGGTCTACATTATTAACTGTGCTGAAAATATTTTTCACTTAGTGTGCCCCAGGACACAGAAATTAAAAGATAAACTAATTATAATCACTTTGGTTTTCTTCCTTGCTCAGCATAAAGATGATGAGGATATACTACCTAGTTTCTTAGTACTTCTTTCTTTTTTTATTCAAACAGAAAGTCACAAAAATTATAATCATCCTCATCAGTTTTTTCAGTCCCATGTAATTAATTTTTTTATCTTGATCTTTTGTTAGCACTTTTATGAATTCATCAGTTTTCCATTAGAGTTCTGAAAATGCTTATTCATTGAGTTCAGCAGTAGAGTCAGTTGCCAGAAACCTGTACTTGTCAGAGTCTTTTCCATGAATTCCTTGAAGATGAAATACTTTTACAGGAACATTTTTGCAAAAGCATCAGAGTACACCCAGAACTGTCTGTAAAAGACAAAAGACATAAAAATGACCATGGTTAAAGATTTGATGAAAGTTCATAATAATTCAATTGACAAGGAAATTTAGTTATTTCTGAGATATTCATTTTAAAGTAATAACTAGAATTATGTCATATAACATTATACCAGAACATATAAGATTTTTAGGAATTTATGTAATGTCTGAAACATTTATATTAACATATTTCCATACAAATAACACAAAGAAAGTTTAGTATTAGTTTTTTTTAATTTTTGAATTATATTTATTTATTTATACAGCAGGTTCTTATTACTCATCAGTTTTATATACATCAGTGTATACATGTCAATCCCAAACTCCCAATTCATCGCAAACCCCACCCCCCCACCGCTTCCCCCCCTTGGTGTCCATACGTTTGTTCTCTACATCTGTGTCTGAATTTCTGCCCTGCAGTCGGGTTCATCTGTACCATTTTTCAACATTCCACCTATATGCATTAATATATTTGTTTTTCTCTTTCTGACTTACTTCACTCTGTATGACAGTCTCTAGATCCATCCACATCTCAACAAATGACCCAATTTCATTCCTTTTTATGGCTGAGTAATATTCCATTGTATATATGTACCACATTTTCTTTACCCATTCATCTGTCGATGACCTGGCTATTGTAAATAGTGCTGCAATGAACACTGGGGTGCATGTGTCTTTTTGAATTATGGTTTTCTCAGGGTATATGCCCAGTAGTGGGATTGTTGGATCATATGATAGTTCTAGTTTTAGTTTTATAAGGAACCTCCATACTGTTCTCCATAGTGGCTGTATCAATTTACATTCCCACCAACAGTGCAAGAGGGTTCCCTTTTCTCCACGGTCTCCCTAGCATTTGTTATTTGTAGATTTTCTGATGATGCCCATTCTAACTGGTGTGAGGTGATACCTCATTGTAGTTTTGATTTGCATTTCTCTAATAATTAGTGATGTTGAGCAGCTTTTCATGTGCTTCTTGGCCATCTGTATGTCTTCTTTGGATAGATGTCTATTTAGGTCTTCTGCCCATTTTTGAATTGGGTTGTTTGTTTTCTTAATATTGAGCTGCATGAGCTGTTTATATATTTTGGAGATTAATCCTTTGTCCATTGATTCATTTGCAAATATTTTCTCCCATTCTGAGGGTTGTCTTTTGGTCTTGTTTATGGTTTCCTTTGCTGTGCAAAAGCTTTGAAGTTTCATTAGGTTCTATTTGTTTATTTTTGTTTTTATTTCCATTACTCTAGGAGGTGGATCAAAGAAGATCTTCCTGTGATTTATGTCAAAGAGTGTTCTTCCTATGTTTTCCTCTAAGAGTTTTATAGTGTCTGGTCTTACATTTACATCTCTAATCCATTTTGAGTTTATTTTTTTGTATGGTATTAGGGAGTGTTCTAATTTCATTCTTTTACATGTAGCTGTCCAGTTTTCCCAGCACCACTTACTGAAGAGACTGTCTTTTCTCCATTGTATATCCTTGCCTGCTTTGTCATAGATTAGTTGACCATATGTGCATGGGTTTATCTCTTGGCTTTCTATTTTGTTCCCTTGATGTATGTTTCTGTTTTTGTGCCAGTACCATATTGTCTTGATTATCGTAACTTTGTAGTGTAGTCTGAAGTCAGGGAGCCTGATTCCTCTAGCTCCATTTTTTCCCCTCAAGACTGCTTTGGCTATTCGGGGTCTTTTGTGTCTCCATACAAATTTTAAGATTTTTTTTGTTCTAGTTCTGTAAAAAATGCCATTGGTAATTTGATAGGGATTGCACTGAATCTGTAGATTGCTTTGGGTAGTATAGTCATTTTCACAATATTGATTCTTTCAATCCAAGAACATGGTATATCTCTCCATCGGTTTGTATCCTCTTTAATTTCTTTCATCAGTGTCTTATAGTTTTCTGCATACAGGTCTTTTGTCTCCCTAGGTAGGTTTATTCCTAGGTATTTTATTCTTTTTGTTGCAGTGGTAAATGGGGGTGTTTCCTTAATTTCTCTTGCAGATTTTTCATCATTAGTGTATAGGAATGCAAGAGATTTCTGTGCATTAATTTTGTATCCTGCTACTTTACCAAATTCATTGATTAGCTCTAGTGGTTTTCTGGTAGCATCTTTATGCTTCTCTATGTATAGTATCATGTCATCTGCAAACAGTGACAGCTTTACTTCTTCTTTTCCAATTTGGATTCCTTTTATTTCTTTTTCTTCTCTGATGGCTAAAACTTCCAAAACTATGTTGAATAATAGTGGTGAGAGTGGGCAACCTTGTTTTGTTCCTGATTTTAGAGGAAATGGTTTCAGTTTTTCACCATTGAGAATAATGTTTGCTGTGGGTTTGCAGAATATGGCCTTTATTATGTTGAGGTAGGTTCCCTCTGTGCCCACTTTCTGGAGAGTTTTTATCATAAATCAGTGTTGAATTTTGTCAAAAGCTTTTTCTGCATCTCTTGAGATGATCATATGGTTTTTTTCCTTCAGTTTGTTAATATGGTGTATCACATTGATTGATTTGCGTATATTGAAGAATCCTTGCATCCCTGGGATAAATCCCACTTGATCATGGTGTATGATCCTTTTAATGTGTTGTTGGATTCTGTTTGCTAGTATCTCGTTGAGGATTTTTGCATCTATGTTCATCAGTGATATTGGTCTGTAATTTTCTGTTTTTGTAGTATCTTTGTCTGGTTTTGGTATCAGGGTGATGGTGTCCTCATAGAATGAGTTTGGGAGTGTTCCTTCCTCTGCAATTTTTTGGAAGAGTTTGAGAAGGATGGGTGTTAGCTCTTCTCTAAATGTTTGATCGAATTCACCTGTGAAGCCATCTGGTCCTGGACTTTTGTTTGTTGGAAGATTTTTAATGACAGTGTCAATTTCATTACTTATGATTGGTCCGTTCGTATTTTCTATTTCTTCCTGATTCAGTATTGGAAGGTTATACCTTTCTAAGAATTTGTCCATTTCTTCCAGGTTTTCCATTTTATTGGCATAGAGTTGCTTGTAGTAGTCAGTTAGGATGCTTTGTATTTCTGTGGTGTCTGTTGTAACTTCTTTTTCATTTCTAATTTTATTGATTTGAGTCTTCTCCCTCTTTTTCTTGATGAGCCTGGCTAAGGGTTTATCCGTTTTGTTTACCTTCTCAAAAAACCAGCCTTGAGACGTTTTATTGATCTTTGCTATTGTTTTCTTTGTTTCTATTTTATTTATTTCTGCTCTGATCTTTATGATTTCCTTCCTTCTACTAACTTTGGGTTTTGTTTGTTCTTTGTTCTCTAGTTCCTTTAGGTGTAAGGTTAGATTGTTTATTTGAGATTTTCTTGTGTCTTGACGTAGGCTTGTATTGCTATAAAATTCCCTCTTAGAACTGCGTCCCATAGGTTTTGGATCATCGTGTTTTCATTGTCATTTTTCTCTAGGTATTTTTTGATTTCCTCTTTGATTTCTTCAGTGATCTCTTGGTTATTTAGTAACGTATTGTTTAGCCTCCATGTGTTTTTGTTTTTATCCCTGTAATTCATTTCTAATCTCATAGCATTGTGGTCAGAAAAGATGCTTGATATGATTTCAATTTTCTTATATTTACTGAGGCTTGATTTGTGAACCAAGATGTGATTTATCCTGGAGAATGTTCCGTGCCCACTTGAGAAGAAAGTGTAATCTGCTCTTTTTGGATGGAATGTCCTATAAATATCAATTAAATCTATCTGGTCTATTGTGTCATTTAAAGCTTCTGTTTCCATATTCATTTTCACTTTGGATGATCTGTGCATTTGTGCCTTCTCGATCTTTGCCTCCATTCTTTTTCCAAGGTCCTGGATCATCTTCACTATCATTATTCTGAATTCTTTTTCTGGAAGATTGCCTATCTCCACTTCATTTAGTTGTTTTTCTGGGGTTTTATCTTGTTCCTTCATCTGGTACATAGCCCTCTGCCTTTTCATCTTGTCTGTCTTTTTGAGAAGGTGGTTTTTGTTCCACAGGCTGCAGGATTGTCTTTCTTCTTGCTTCTGCTTTCTGCCCTCTGGTGGATGAGGCTTGTTCAAGTTTCCTGATGGGAGGGACTGGTGGTGGGTAGAACTTACTGTTGCTCTGGTGGGCAGAGCTCAGTAAAACTTTAATCTGCTTGTCTGCTGATGGGTGGGGCTGGGTTCCCTCCCTGTTGGTTGTTTGGCCTGAGTCAACCCAACACTGGAGCCTACCTGGACTCTTTTGTGGGGCTATAGCAGGTAGGTCTGATTTAGTCTCGCCTGGGGTCACTGCTCCTTCCCCTGGGTCCTGATGCACACACTACTTTGTATGTGCCATCCAAGTGCGGATTGTCTCTTTCCCCCAATCCTGTCGAAGCCCTGCAGTCAAATCCCACCAGTCTTCAAAGTCTGATTCTCTACGAATTCCTCCTCCTGTTGCTGGACCCCCACGTTGGGAAGCCTGACGTTGGGCTCAGAATTTCACTCCAGTGTGTGGATTTCTGTGGTATAAGTGATCTCCAGTCTGTGAGTCACCCACCCAGCAGTTATGGGATTTGATTTTATTGTGATTGTGCCCCTCCTACCATCTCATTGTAGTTTCTCCTTTGTCTTTGGATGTGGGGTACTTTTTTGGTGAATTCCAGTGTCTTCCTGTAGATGATTGTCCAGCAGCTAGTTGTGATTCTGGTGTTCTCACAAGAGGGAGTGAGAGCACATCCTTATACTCCGCCATCTTGGTTCAGGCTTTTGCCATCATTTTAAAAGCTAGATTCTAATTAACACAATTCATCTATCTGATCTTTCAAAAGCATGAATTAATTTTAAAATATGCATTATATTTACATTAAGATACTGGGACTATTTTAAATTTTAATATTTATCTTTGTCTTCATTTATTCAGCTATTTCTCAAAATCTTGATTTTACTGGCAGCCTGTTAACAAAGAGAAATGTATTTCTGAAGTGCAAATTCCACCAGAGTTTTCAGGTTTTATGAAAACAAATTCATGCAAAGGGAAATTTCTGAGGATAATCTGCCTCTTAGGAATTATTGATATCGCTGTCCATCTTACTATGTATATTTTATATTTGAGGAAATTTATGTTTTGATTTTCCCTCATATTTAATACTTATCCTTGGTCAGCATTGCTATTGCGATGATCATTTGGGTTTAGGCAATGTTTGACAGTAAAAAAAAATAATTTTTTTTGAAGCATAGTTGATTTACAATGTTGTGTTAATTAGTGCTGTACAGCAAAGTGATTCAGATATATACACACACACGTTCTTTTATTTTTATTTCCATTATGGTTTTTCATAGTATATTGAATATAGTTCTTTGTGCTATACAGTAGGACCTTGTTGTTTATTCTACATATTAAAGCTTACATCTGCTAACCCCAACCTCCACTCCATCCCTCCCCCAACTCCTCCACCTTGGCAACCACCAGTCTGTTCTCTATGTCCGTGAATCTGTTTCTGTTTCATAGATAGGTTCGTTTGTGTTGTATTTTAGATTCTACATTTAAGTGAAATCATATGGTATTTGTCTTTCTCTTTTGACTTAGTTCACTTAGTATGATAATCTCTAGTTGCATCTTCTTAGTTCCTTTAATCCTCCTGTAAATTTGGATATTTTATTATACATATCTGTGTATAATTTAAAGTGAGAAAAGAAAACAAAGCAACCAGAAGATTTAGGAATTTTGAGGTTTAAAGTAATGTCAGATTTAGACAACTTCTGGAAGATAATTTACCTCTTTAAGAATGAATTGAGTTAATCTATCAATCCCTAACTCCTCCTTACAAAGCCTGCTGCACAATTTACTGAAGAATGGTTTGACTTTCCACATGAACTCACCAGTGTGACTCCACTATTTTGGTCTTCAGTGTTCTGATAACCCACTTGCTTGCTCCTCGAATGCTGTCTGCCTCACTTAACTGTTTCCTGACATGACTATCTGGTTCCTAGTTCTTTCTTTCCACTCAAATTTGGCTCCCAGATTCTTATCCCTCCCCTAAGATCCCAAGATCCTATCTGGGAACTGATTTTATTCACTCTTCCTGAGGTTTTTCAGCATCCAAGTTCTTTCTGCTGTACCAATACAAGGGAACAATCGAAAGGTTCTTCATTTGATAATCTTGCTCTCAGTAGTTAATGAGTACAAGTTTATCATGAATAATAATAGTGTCATTATTCAATTTATACCTTAAGAGAAGTAGAAATAATTGAAAAATCACAGTGGAAGCTACTCATAGCATCGAGAATAGATACATAATGTAAATCAACTATACCTCAATTAAGAAATACACACTTCACTGTAAACATTCATTAATAATTTTAAGATATGTACTTTTATTCTTCTTTTGAATATAATATGGACCTACCACTCTCTTACATTGAATATAATATTTGCATCCTATCTTATTATTGTGGTCTAAAGTTTACCTTTACATTTTTTTACCTGTTCTTTTTTTTTAATATATAAAATGTTATAAATTTTTATGGCCAATAGTTAAATTTATTGACTTACATTTTTTAAAAAAGAATAGATACATAAAATTATTGTTGAGTCAATTGATACCATAGTGAAGATGTAGAGGATCAACTGAAGCCCAATACTGTGCTCATCTTCAAAACCTGATATGCAAAGCATTTGCCTTATTATATTAGAATTTGGTCTTTTCTTTTTACTTGCATTTGAGGGGATTGAAGTTTTCTGTGGTAAGTGAATCATCTTTGTTTTCAAATATTTTGTCTTTTATTCATTGGTACCAATAGGCAGAAAGTTGAAACTGCTATTGTTACTCACAATCATTCACCCATGATTGGTGAACGTTGTCCTTGTTAAATTGCTTGGGTTAGACACTCTCTGAGCTGTAACCTTTGAGTTGATTAAAATAATTTGTATGAAAGTTAAATGCAAGCAATATTTACATAATGAAAAGAGAATGTGACCAAAATCGGCAACCTGCAGAATTTCAAATATAACAATTATTTTATTGTTACGATGAAAGTTCATATTTCTCTGAGGGTTGAATCCTTTCAGCACAATAGGTACTCTCTGTGTTTCCAAAGTAGATTATTATGTCTTATTTTGTCTTTAATCAACAAAACATGTATTTTTCCCTTAATTCTTTTTTTTAATCATTATGAACAACTTTTTTTCTTAACATTAAAATTACTACAACAACATGACATTGCATTAAGCTACAGTGGGCCGTTAGTTCTATTTAAAATAGGTCATTGTCCATTTATTTTTTTAACTTGGGTGTGAGAATTTGGGAAATAATTTCATACATTGGAAAACTGCTTCCATAAATGTTAGCTACCAAAATCTGAAAGTGTTAAGTGTCTGAGCTGCTCTTTAACTATTAGAGAATAGCAGAGGCAGCCGGGACAATGTGCTGAAATAATTGGTTTTCTCTCCTTTGTGTCTCATTTAAATCTCTACTCAAAGTTTTCTATGCGATATTGGCCTGTGGTCACCATATACCACACTGCCACAAACACAGCATGTCTTAGGCAGATTGCTTGCCTTCTCTGACTCTCAGTTTCTTCATGTCGAAAGGATGGATTTGGGCAAGGTGTCCATGGTAGCTTCCAAGTCTAAATTTCTCAGATTCTAAGACCCAGTGACTCCCCACCCATTCCCAGGTTAGCCCTGGTTGATCTGTTGGAGCCCTTCTTCCTATCATCCCTCTGTGAGCTCTCAGATATCAGAGATGAATGTTAATATAAATATATTCTGTTTTAAAAAATTATTTTTATTAAAAGACAGTAATTTATGGGATAAATATAACAATTCCAAATTAGAGAGAGGAGCAATCTTTATTTGTAGAATTCTAAAAATTGTCTGTATCACTTCCATTTACATATTTTGAAGTCATTCTCCTGTTCTCCCTGACAGTCTATATAAACACTATTGTATCAATGCTTACAAAATACAGTATTATTTTCAAATTAGTGTATTCGGTATACTCATTGTTTTCTTTCTCTTAGTTTGTTGTTTTTCAATGGAAAACAAATTGCTGAAGCAGCACCTTTAGTTTATGGGCTTTTGTCTCTAGATTCTACTGCAGAAAAATATCCATGGCATTTAGATACAAACACAAATATTTTGGAGTCTTCCTAAAAACATTAACTTTGTTATTTTTCTCTATTCTACATACAATACAATTGTAAATGTATGCAGACATTCACAGAAACCTATCACCATGGCAACATTCTTTAAAAGATATGATTTTTATTATCAATAATTTATATTGTATTTGAATACAGAAGGGACAAATACAGGTAATGACAGTATTTTATCTTTTGAAGTTTCTGTGCTTTAGAATCAACAAATCAGCTCTTTTATCAAATTCTGTTTTCACTATCTATTGTTGACAAATACATAGAAAAATATTTGCTTAAAAACAAAATGCATACTATGTAACATTTGTAATCTTTACAAAGTTTGATTTTCCTATTGTTTACTAGTACAGATATTTTAAAATATAGTCATCTCATTAAATTAAATTTCTGTTTATTGTATAGATTTCTTTGCTTTCAGCACCATGTCATCTCTATTTCTTCAGCCAGATAATGCATAGTTGACTACATTCTCCTTCTGGGCTGATGTTTTCCCACTGAAGTCATGCTTTGGCCAACCATTTAACACAGTAGCTCATGCTGAGGAATGAGCGTAGATTATTGCCTCCAGTGGACTTTGTTTAAACATTGATTCTTCTTACAGTATGAACTTGATAAACTACATTAAATTTGTTGCTATATATTCCCTCTTTAAAGTTGAGTATCTTGCAGATTTTGTGAGACCTATATTGAATGAGAAAATATTAAGAAATACTTTTAAGCTACAAAGTACTACGCAGAGTCAGTCCCTCCAGAGAGGTAATTGAGAAAGGAATGTTACCCACATCATATTTTTCTAAACAAGCCCAAGCCCATGTCTGGAACTAGATCCAGGCCTGGGTTAAGATCCAATTCTTGACATTCATTCCTTGAATCAACACAAGCAAATCATGGATCTTTATACGTCATCATTCTTATCTATATCATAGTCATTAAAATAGTGCCTTCATCATGGAATTATTGTAAAAATTAAATGAGAAAATGTATGTAAAGCACCCCTCTCAGTGTTTGTTGCCCTGTGAGTGTTAGCTATGATGTAAAGAAGAATGTTGTGTGTCATAATAGGGGCTCCACTGTACATGCTGCGTGATAAATCCCATAACATAAATATACAGAAATACATGAGAGCACAAGGAAATGACTACTCATTCAGTCTTCCCTACCTCAGAGAACTACATCACCTTTTAACCAGTTCTTCAAACAAAAACAAACAAAATTACTCCCCACCCACTTTCTCAAAGGATAGTCTTTCTGATCTACCAACAAACTGTATATTCAGTTCCTAGGCCTGTGTTTATTTCCACTGCCACCACTCTAAAGGAAACTACCATCCTTGTTTTTAATGCACTAGTTGCCTCCAAACTAGATGTCCTGCTCACCTTCCCACTTCTTCACCTACATGCATTCTCCTCGGAGCAGCCAGAATTATCTTTATAAAACATAATTAGGTAGTCCTTGCCACACCTGCATCATACTGAAAGTACAATGAAACTAAAATCCCCTGTTGTATAGACTTCTATCCTAGCTCCTTCCTATACCCCAAGGTCAACTTACCCATCACCCACCTTCTTCATTGGGTCCTTGCAATATCAGTAAACTTGTGGGCTATTGAACTTGATATTCCCTTTGCCCTGAACATTTTTTCCTAAACTCTTTATGCCTAACTAGCTCCTTTTCGTACTGTGCATGTTCACACGTGTCACTTTCTCAAGCTGTTCTTGAGCTGTCAAAGGAAAGCAGCTCTCATTTTGCTGATACTCTCATATAATCCTACTTAGATCCTCCACTAAATTTACCTCATTGTGAAATTTTATATAGTTATATATATGTATGTGTATATATATATATATATACACACACATACACACACACACACACACAAACACACATGCTTCCTAGCTGTTCTCACCCATGTCTTTCCCCACCCTGAGAATATAACATGCATGAGAGCAGGGTCCTTACCTGTCTTGTTCAGTTTTACAACTAAATTCTGTAAAAGAAATGCCTAATACATAATATATGCTCACTAAATATATATTTAATGATTAATGGCTTGAATTAATACATAAATGAAAAAAATTGAAATGATTAAATTCACAAGTACATAGGCCACATTTTCTTTAAATAGTCACTTTTTGCTAAGCCACTAGAGTTTGAATTAAGCCTAACATTTTAAGTACCTATTCAAAGGCCACCTCTAAAGATTTTTTTTGTCCCACTTTTTAAATTTAATTTTTATTTTATATTAGAGTATAGTTGATTTACAATGTTGTGTTAGTTTCAGGTGTACAGCAAAGGGATTCAGTTATACAAATAGATACATCCATTCATTTTCAGATTCTTTTCCCATGTAGGTTATTAGAGTATTGAGTAGAGTTCCCTGTGCTATACAGTAGATCCTTGTTGATTATTTTATATATAGTAGTGTGTATATGTTAATCCCAAATTCCTAAGTAAGTTCATTTGTATCATTCTTTTTTTAGATTCCACATATAAGTGATATCATATGATGTTTGTCTTTCTTTGTCTGACTTACTTCACTCAGTATGACAATCCCTAGGTCCATCTGTGTTGCTGCAAATGGCATTATTTCATTCTTTTTGAAGGCTGAGTAACATTCCACTATATATATATATATATATATATATATATATATTTATATACATACCACATTTTCTTTATTTATTCCTCTGTCGATGATCATTTAGGTTGCTTCCATGTCTTGCCTATTGTAAATAGTGCTGCAGTGAACATTGGGGTGCATGTATCTTTTCAGATTATGGTTTTCTTGGGATATATGCCCAGGAGAGGGACTGCTGGATCATATGGTAGTTCTTTCTTTTTTTACATCTTTAAAGTATAATTGCTTTACAATGCTGTGCTAGTTTCTGCTGTATAACAAAGTGAATCAGCTATATGTATACATATATCCCCATATCCCCTCCCTCTTGAGTCTCCCTCCCACCCATCCCTATCCCACCCCTCTAGGTGGTCACAAAGCACCGAGCTGATCTTCTTGTGCTATGCAGCTGCTTCCCACTAGCTATCTATTTTACATTTGGTAGTGTATATATATCAGTGCTATTCTCTTACCTAGTCCTAGCTGCTTCTTCCCCACCCCCACCTTGTCCTCAAGTCCATTCTCTATGTCTGCATCTTTATTCCTGTCCTGCCCCTAGGTTCATCAGAAACTTTTTTTTTTTTTAGATTCCACGTATATATGTTAGCATACTGTATTTGTTTTTCTCTTTCTGGCTTACTTCACTCTGTATGACAGACTCTAGGTCCATCCACCTCACTACAAATAATTCAATTTCATTTCTTTTTATGGCTGAGTAATATTCCATTGTATATATGTGTCACATCTTCTTTATCCATTCATCTGTTGATGGACACTTAGGCTGCTTCCATGTCCTAGCTATTGTAAATAGTGCTGCAGTGAATGTTGTGGTACATGACTCTTTTTGAATTATGGTTTTCTCAGCGTATATGCCCCGTAGTGGGATGGCTGGGTCATATGGTAGTTCTATTTTTAGCTTTTTAAGGAACCTCCATACTGTTCTCCATAGTGGTTGTACCAATTTACATTCCTACCAACAATGTAGGAGGGTTCCCTTTTCTCCACACCCTCTCCAGCACTTATTGTTTGTAGCCTTTTTGATGATGGCCATTCTGACCAGCGTGAGGTGATATCTCATTGAGTCTTGATTTGCATTTCTCTAATAGTTAGCGATATTCAGCATCTTTTCATGTGCTTTTTGGCCATCTGTGTTTCCTCTTTGGAGAAATGTGTGTTTAGATCTTCTGCCCATTTTTTGATTAGGTTTGTTTGTTTTTTGATATTGAGCTGCATGAGCTGTTTGTATATTTTGGAGATTAATCCCTTGTCAGTTTCTTTGTTTGCAAATATTATCTCCCATTCTGTGGGTTGTCTTTTTATTTTGTTTATGGTTTCCTTTGCTGTGCAGAGTCTGTTAAGTTTAATTAGGTCCCACTTGTTGATTTTTGTTTTTATTTTCATTACTCTCAGAGGTGGATCAAAAAAGATATTGCTGCAATTTATGTCAAAGTGTTTTCTGCCCATGTTTTCCTCTAAGAGTTTTGTAGTATCTGGTCTTACATCCAGGTCTTTAATCCATTGTGAGATTTTTTGTGTGTATGGTGTTAGAGAATGTTCTAGTTTCATTCTTTTACATGTAGCTGTCCAGTTTTCCCAGCACCATTTATTGAAGGGATTGTCTTTTCTCCATCATATATTCTTGCCTCCTTTGTCATAGATTAATAGACCATAGGTGCATGGGTTTATTTCTGGGCTTTCAATCCTGTTCTATTGATCTATATTTCTGTTTTCATGCCAGTACCATATGGTTTTGATTACTTTAGCTTTGTAGTATAGTCTGAAGTCAGGGAGCCTGATTCCTCTAGCTCTATTTTTCTTTCTCAGGTTTGCTTTTGCTCCTCGGGGTCTTTTGTGTTTCTCCAAATTAGTTACTTCCACCTCCATTTCCAAAGTGATAGTGTGGCATTCCTCCTATTATAAAACAATTCATCATCGTATCTACATCACAGAGTATCTCCCTATTCAACTAGATAACTGACAACTTCTAGGCAGCAAATATATATTTTCATCTCTTCATCCCTAATACCTGGGCCCAGAGGATACTCAATAAATATATGGTGAAATAAATAAATTTAATTCCTTCCATGTTTAGTGTGAAACTACAGCTAAAATAGTTCAGAAAAAAAGCGGAAGGGAGACATGTCCACTTAAGCAGCTCATACTTCTGTGGTATTTGCAAACAGCTTCACCCTAGGCCTATCAGAAATTGCATACAGAATGTGATTGAAAGAAAAATCTGAACCAGGTATGCCTGGAAATCTACTTCATTCCATCATATCAATTTTTCCTTAAACAGGATATTGAATTCACTATGAAATTAAGAAAACCGACCAAGTAGCAAGTTTGAATGAAAGTTTAGTATTTACTTAGAAGTATGATGTCAAGTAGACACAATTTACAACTTGTTTTGCTTCATGTATTCGGGGTTTTTTTTTTCCTCATTGAATGGTACAGAAGATGTGTTTGCTTTTACTTATGCATTTTCATCTAAAAGATTAGTAATATGAATAAATACCACCTTTTGAATTATGTTGCAAATCTAACTCTAAAATGAAAAATGGTATATTTTCCTAATAGTTGTCTCTTCTAGTATTTTGGAAATCTAAATGTGTCACCTCTCAAGTATATTGGTTCAGGATATAAAATTGACCACAGCCATACTGAAATATATTTTGTACTATATATATTGATGTCAGCACTCTGACAAAAGTTTTTACCTTTTCCAAAGAGATAAAATTACTACACATAAATTCTTAGAAATTATGAGAATAATTATAAGCATTCTTAATAATTGCAATCTAGTTTCTAAGACCCGTTCTTATTCAGTAGTAAAGACCACTTCTTAAAATATGTAAAGGATGACAGCTTCCTGTCATTCCCCATAGCCTTTCTAGATATGGAGATTAACATGTATTTTTATATTCATTTAAAATTTAATTTTTTTCATTGACTTTTCATCAGATACTCTAGTGATGAATTATTTTAAAAATTGAAAATTTGAGAAAACACATATGTAGGGATGGTTATATTAGGCAGTGATCCCATTGTAGTGAATGTTGAAAATGTGCTATCTGAGAGGTAATGATGTTTGGTGAAAAGCCAACTATTCAAAAATAACAACTTAAAAGATTTTTTCAGACCAATTCCTGTTCTGCTCATAATTCAAGGGAGTATTTTCTTTTATTTTTGCTTATGTTATTCTGCTTCTCAAACCAAGCCTCACATTACCCAGCATTCTCAAAGTCTATTCTGTAGACAAGTAGTCCTAAAGGGTTTTCAAAAGAAAAGGGGTTACATGGTCAAAGAGGTTTGAGAAGCCATGCATGTAAATTCTCAAAAGGACCTACCCCCCTTTTGAGAATCTACATGCATAGAGTAAACTAAAAGGCTCACAGAAATTCAGGAGTGAAGTTGTAAGTTTAATCTAAAATTTTCCAAACTCATTTGACCATAGTACTCTTTTACTTGTGATGTCTGTTAATAAACTACAGGAACAGTTTTTGTGGTCCTTGCTTTGTCATAATAGCCATGAAGATTATATTACGTTAATTACAATTTTGCTGGCTGCAATCAATTTTCATAGTATTTATTCTTAATTAATTAACTTACTGCCTCTGCATGAAATGGTAATTTGGTGGGTCATTATAGACTTTTAAATACACATACAATGTCCTTATTTATAAACATATGTCTCTGCATGTTTTTAGCAAATTCATATGTATAAAATAACTCCAAGATATTTCAGAGTAGTCACTCTTCATTCTAAATTTAGTGACTGCCAGCTGGATTTGACAATTAGTATGCCTGAACAGAGCTAGAATTTTAAACTGAAAATTGGAAATACAGTTAATTAGGTAAGATAAATAATAACTGACCTAAGAGGTAAGAGCATGAGGAGAAATTTAAAGTTAGAGGCTATGTGTTGTAGCCATTGATAGGCTTTGGGTTTTGTTTCTTTAAACAAGGAACAAAATTCTTAAGCCTACTTGCAGACTGCTTTCAATGAAGAGGAGCAGTTGGACTAGACTTTCTGCCAGCTTCTATCACATCTTTCCGTTTCTCTGTCACTGGATCCGCACTCTGCCTTCCTTTATGTTTCTTAGAATGAACTGAACATGATTGTATTGAGGATGTGATCTAAAGCCCGTTCCTCTCACCTTGGCAAGACCATCATTATGTCATCTCTCTTCAACACTCTCAACTTTTCTCTTCCTTCTGGAACATCCTACAAGATTACTGTTATTACTTTAATAAAGATAATAATGATAATGCCTTGATCCAACATTCCTCTCTAGTTCCTGTCCCACGTTTCTGCTTCCTTTATAGTAAGAATGCTAGAAGGCGATATTTATACTTTATTTTTTTCATTTTTTCTCCTCAAGTTCCTTCTCGAAACTCACACAATTTATGTTTTATCCCTCTATTTTCAAAGCCACTCATGACTGCATAGTACGTATTCCCTGAGGCCCACAGCCTCCTCTGATCCTCCTCAGAGTTCGTCTTCTGTTCATCTCTCTCCCTTGCCCCTGCTGCTCTAGTCATATTGCCCTTTGCTGGTCCTCAAATGTGCCAAGCAGCCTCCTTTCTCAGGGTGTTTGCACTTGGTGTATGTCTGCCTGAAATTCTCTCCTCTCAGATATTCAGAGAGCTCATTCCCCCACTGCCTGTAGGTTTCTGGATAAATTGTCACCTTAGTAGTGAGACTTTCTCTGACCACTTACATAGACTAAGTACCTTACGCTCTGGCACTTTGTATCAACTAGTACCCTGCTTTATTTTGTCACCAGCACTTATGAGTTGAACAAATAACTGTTCAAAATGTACTTGTTCATTTGCCCTAGAAGTAATGACCAACTGTTGTCAGTCTCATTTACTTTACCACTACACTGTGAGTGCCACAGGGCAGATGCTTTGTTATGATGTTCTTAGTTGCATCCCTAGCTGTAGAGTAGTGCCTGGCATGTAATAGGTACTCCTTGCATATTTGCTGAATTAATGAATGTGAACACATATCAAGTGCTTGGTATGTACAAGACATTAGATTAGGAATTAAATAGCTCAATTATGAATAATATAGGTTGATTGATCCTTGTAATGATGCTATACTAGCTAAGAGTACCAGGAAGACCTCATGGATGACACTGGACTTCTCCTGAAAGATTAGTAGGATATCCACACATGGGGTGCTTTGGAATTTCAAGCATAAAATAAACAAAGCACAAAGGTAGAAAAATGTTGGGGAAATACTTGGCTAACATAGTTTGTCTAAAACAACAGATAGTGTGGTTGAGAATGAAAAGAAACAGGTAGAGTTTTTTTCTAATTTGTTAAATTGTGGTACAATACACATAACATAAAATTTCCTCCGTTAACCATTTTTAAGTGTAGAGTTCAATGGTACTAAGTACATTCATATTGTTGTGCAACAATCATCGCCATCCATCTCCAGAACTCTTTTCATCTTGCAAAACTGAAACTCTGTTCCCACTAAATAGTAACTCCCCAGGACCCCCTCCTTCTAGCCCCTGGCTATCATCATTCTATTCTTTTTTTTAATTTCCCTTCCGCCCCCCCACCCCCATCCCCTAGCCTTTGGTAACTACCATTCTACCCTCTGTTGCTATAGGTTGAGCTTCTTTTTTTTAAGCCTCCACATAAAAGTGAAATCATTCAGTGTTTGTCTTTCTGTTTTGGGCCTATTTCGCTTAGTATAATTTCCTCAGGGTTCATCCATGTTGTCACAAATGGCAAATTTCTTTCTTTCTATAAGGCTGAATAATGGAGTATTTTATATATATAACATTTTCTTTATTCCTCATGAGACATTTAGGTTGTTTCCATATCTTGACTATTGTGAATAATGCTGCAATGAACATGGGAGTACAGTTATCTCTTCAAGATAGTGATTGTATTTCCTTTAGATATACACCCAGAAGTGGGATTGCTGGATCAAATGGTAATTCTGTTTTTAATTTTGTAAGGAACATCCATACTCTTTTCCATAGTGGCTGTACCATTTACATTTCCACCAGCCGCGTACAATGGTTCCCTTTTTTCCACATTTTCACCAACTAGTCATCTCTTGTCTTTTTGATAGTAGCCAATAGATGTGAAGTAATATCTCATTGTGTTTTGGGTTTGTATTTCCTTGATGATTTGTGATGTTGATCAACTTTTCCTGTGCCTGCTGGCCATTCGTACATCTTTGGAAAAATGTTTATTCAGGTTTTTCTCCATTTTTAAATCAAGGTATTTGGGGATTTTTGCTATTGAGTTGGAAATCAGGTAGAATATATTGAAAAAATAGCCCAAATATCAAAATAGCCTTTCCCCTCCTCTCAAATATTTGTAAATCTATATTTCTTTTTTCTTAAATTCAGAGATAGGCACTATCTCTTGACATTATCTGTATCTATTGTATAGGCCTTTCTAATTTGACTAGTTTTACCATGAACTATTATTTATTTATGTATGTATGTTTATGGATATGTATGTATATATATCCCCTGTTCTAGGATAAATTCCTCAAAGGTAAAAGCCACCTGATTCATATACTTATTTAAATTTTCTGGCTAAGATGATTTCTTCTACCTGGTAGGCATTCAATAAAAGTTTGTTGTATTAATAGAGTCAGACGTCTTTAATTGCAAAATTACTTAGCTAAAATATTGAAAATGTAGAATGAGGAAAGATTTTAGAGATTCTCTAACATTAGCCAGTTTGAGTTTGTGGTAGGAAATGGAAGCCTAAACAAAATTTTTAAACTTGAAAGTCACAATCCAACTGGTACTTTAGAGAGATTAATCTAGTATCATAGATTTTATTGCTGCAGGGAGGTTTCAGAACAGGGAGGCAATCTGAGGGGTAATTCCAATAGGTAATTCCAACTAATTAAGAGGTAGTGAGTATCTGAAGTAGAGTGGAACAAATGAAGATGGGAAAGAGAGGACAAAAAGGAAGACTATTGTTAGGTAACAGCTATAAGACTTAGCAGGTTCTCATTTTAGGGAACATCACAGAATGTTTAATTATGACATCAAGATTTTAAGTCTGAGAGATTTAAAGAAAGTCGAGCCATTGTCAGAAAGAGGGAAATGTGAAAGTTTTTGATAAAATGTGATTTGGGGTTTAGACTTGGGGGGTGTCTTTGGCTGTCTGGGTAGAGATGTTTAGGAAACAGCAGTTATATCTGAGTTTAAGGAAAGAGCTCAATGCTAAAAGTATAGCTCCTGCAAGGAGCTAATGATTAAAGTTCTGATTGATTATTATAATTGTTCTTCTTTGGATGAGTTAGAGTCGAGTGAAAAAGAAAAAAATTACAAGCTGGCTTTTGAATTAGTGCAGGTGTGATCTGTCAATAAAAATCCGTAATAACAATATAAGTAGAAACAGAAAATAAGTCAAGTGAATTTGTGGATAAAGAATTAGCAGAAATTTGGGTGAAACTAAAGGTAGTAAATATATTTGAATAATAATTAAAAAATTATCTCTACATAGGGACAGAGTTTAATAATATCATGGTAGTATTCTTTTTCGGGTTACTGTAGAGTTAACTTCTAGTTTTTATTTGTTGTATGATATTACCAACTAATTATTAATTCATGTCAGCCAATATTCACTGTGGTCTTTTGTGTGTGTGTGTGAAGTACATGGATTAAAAAGTTTGGTAAACTGATTTCTACCTCTCAAGGTGCTTCCTGTATAGTAGTCAGAGACATGTATTGTTTATGATGCTGGAAACATCTGTGTAATTCCATTAAGGGCACCAATGAGCCAGAGGTTGGATCTGTTACTGGAGAGAAGTATGAGAATTCAGAAGGAAGGTGTTAACATGATTTGTCTGGATAAAGAAATATATACTCTCTCATCTGCCCCCTCCAGGATGGGAGAGAATGTGAACAGGAAAGCATGAGAGGAGGTTTCCTGGAAGTCATAGCACTGTAAACAAAAACTCCAGTACAAAATGTAGCAAGACGTTTAGTATAACCTCCAGCATATTATGCAAATATAGCATGGGTTACTATAGCATGAGATGAAGATGGATCAGAGCTCCAAGGCCATATAAGGAAAGTCTCTGGCTATCTTGATGAGGTGTTAGGACACAGAGAGAGCTTTAAACAGGGGAGAAATCTAATCTAATTTGAATTTTAGAAATGTTCCTGGCCTCCGAATAGTGGGTCAAATGGTAGGGGGCAGGGAATAGAGATCAAAGGAAGGATTGGGAAGAATATTGCAGTGATCCAGAGATGCAGGGAAGAGATTCAGGTTATCTCCTCTAGATTACTGTCTGTATGGATAGAGAGAAGCAGACAGACAGATTTCAAAAGTAATTTCACCAAATTTGGTAATTGTTTAGATGTGAGAATGAGGGAGAAGACTGAATAACACTTAGTCAATCTGGTTTGAAAAGCTAGATGGATAGAGGTAACATCAATGAGATAGGGTGAGAGCAAAAGATGTTTGAGAGAAAAAGTCCTGAAGCTCCTTTTGGATAGGACGATTCTACGGTGTCCATAACCACCCAAGATGAGGTGCTCAGTGCACAGGTACTGAATGGCTTTGGACTCAGGTGAGAGATCAAGGCTAAAGATTTTGGAATCTCTGATTTGTAAGTAATAATTGAGTACTTAAGAGGAGATGAGATTGACTTTAGGAAGAATGTAGGAAGAACCTTGAGAGTACAGATGTTTCAGGAACACCCAGAGGTATCTAAAAAGAAGCTACCAAGGATATAGTGTGGCAAGCAAGATTGGGATTCATGAAATAATGGTTAGAAAATCAGACATGAGAATATTGAGGGAATCAGTTAAAGCAATGACATAATACCAGGTTGAAAAAACATTTCAGTGAAGCTATAGCAGTGGGTAATGGCAGTGAGGGATTATCTAGAGAAGAGAATAAGCCTAATTCAGACCATAGCCCGCCTCGGTCCTAGAAAGAAATACAGTGAGACTTTATATAGAAATAGAAGTAGATAGATAGTTGTAGGTAGATAGAGATATCCACCCCAGAGTATGTCTATGCTATATACAATATCCTGTAATCCACAGTATAATAGTTGGTTACTGCAAAATGCTAAAAAATTACTGACTGATAATATATTGAGATATGTAGGATGCCTTCTTTATGGAAAGACCAGATTTATTCCTCTGGTCACCTGGGATTCGTTTTGAGATTTTGGTCCACAATGTTAACCAGCATTTCACATTAGGATGACCTTATTTCTATGGGATCAGCTGTCTAAAGCAAACTAGGATTCTGCTAGTCCAGCATAGATGCAACATAGGTCTTTTTTACTGATGTCTTCTAAGTGGTGATTTATGCTTTGAGATGCCAGTAGCAAGAACCACATACTCTTCATATTTTAGCACATTTGACACCTCCACAAGCTGGGTGCATTTCTACAGCACACCTGGCACCTTTGAAAATGTAAAGGCACATTAGAACCATTTGAATTTTAGTCCTCTGGAATCAGTGGTGCAGAAGGTCTCTTGGTAATGCTTAAGTCTGAAATAATTGTGTGTTTCTTTTCCTCATAATTTGGACTCACATGGTTTATAGAGATTTGGCATGGTCCGGAAACCTCCCCTCCAGCCAGCTTGCCACTCCAGATGGCACTGCCTTTCTGAACAAGCTGATTCCTCTGGTCATGGAGGTGAAATAGTATTTATTTATAAGTCCTTGTCTAGTCTTGCTTATAACTATTATTTACTTCATTGATCATGAATATAGTTTTTAACTCGTGATATTTTTGACTGATGTCAGGCATTTTTAAAACTCTGAGCTAATCATCAAGCAAAAACTAATAGTTCAGTTTTTCAGTCATGTTAATTACATATATACATGGATTCTGTAAATGTCAAGTTAAACATAAAGTTACCTTGAAGTAGCTTACACTCTAAGCCATTGTTTGACTTCTTTAAGAATATGATTGATTCTTTTTTAATTTTTGTTTTTTTAAAAGAAAAAAATATTTCCTTATAGCTTATTTTATACCTAATAGTTTATACCTCTTAATCCCCTACCTCAGTCTTGCCACTCCTCTCCCCACAAACTGGTAACCACTAGTTTGTTCTCTGTATCTGTGAGTCTGCTGCTTTTTTGTTATATTCACTAGTTTGTTGTATTTTTCAGATTCCACATATAAATGATATCATGCAGTATTTCTTTCTTTGTCTGATTTATTTCACTTAGCATAATACCCTCCCAAGTCCATCCATGTTGCTACCAATGGCAAATTTTCATTCATTTTTTATAGCTGAGTAGTATTCCACTGTATGTGTGTATATATGTGTATATACCACATCTTATTGGCTGATTCTTTTATAATTGAAATTTTCTTTACAAATTTGAGCTCATCATTTCTGTATTAAAGAATTTTCAAAGCATTCAGCATTATTGATGAACACAAGCCTTCAGAAAAACACATAGTATATAATCCATTATTTATATTTAGTCAGTTTTTTTTTTTTTTGAGTTCTGAGTTCTAGGATATTCATTTTATCGGTCACTAGTTCAAAAACAATAAAAATATTGGTCCCCAACCTGTCATCTAATAGTTTCGTCAAAATGGGGTATTGACTCAGCACATACATCTAAGTTTATCATATTGAAAGATTAAGCCATAATGAGTACAGTAGCTGTGTTAAGAGTTACTTCATAGGGATACCTCAGCTTTCATTTGAAATTTTAAATATTTAATAATTTTTGACTTTGGTCTTTCTGCAAAACCAGCTTACTTCAAAATAAGTGTTTTGCTCACTATAATTCCAAGTAAGAGTTTCCAAGTAATAAAAGCAAGCTAGAAAGGCTTTTACAAACCTGGAGAACTAACAATATTTGCTTTTGAACTACCTACATTGGTTTAATTTTTACTTGCATTTTATTGTAAGTAATTCTCCCCCAAATAATCATGGGCATGATACATCTTCCCAATAGCCTTTCTGAAGTTACCTCTAAAGGCAGAGGAATTCCTATAGGCTTCTCTATCAGCCTTCTGTTTGTGTAAGATAGCTTTACTACCCAATTTGTCTATCAATAAATGCACGTCATATTTTGAACGTACTGAAAGTTTACTACAATGTTGTTTAATTATGGAGGGCCTTACAGTAGATTTTAAGGACAACACTGGATATCTTGATGATGATAACATTCTATTTAAATAAAAGTATTCATCTCATAATTTTATTAATATGATGTCATCCCAAATGTTCACAAATGGTAGAATTTGGCTCCTAAGTTATTATCACATATATGAATACTCACTGACACATCCATTTTTAGTGTTTTGGTAAACTGGCTAAACAGTTACTTGAGATTTATGTGCACAAAGTAATTTATATTATCCCCATTTTGTAGATGAGGAAATAGCGTTCAAGGGCTAAAAGCATCGCATTCATTTAACCCCAGTGGTATTCTCTTGGATTATACCTTTGAACAGAGGGAAGGGAAATTAATAAGAAAAAGAAGAAATGTCAAAATCAAAGAACAAGTGCATAACCATTTTCTTCAGCCTTTGAGTGGTTATATTTAGTTTCATGTTGGAAAAAGAGAAGACACTTTATGTTTTCAAGAGAGAGTGCAAGTGAGATCTGTGGAAATAATAAGCAGTCTCTGGGGTGTGCACTGACCTCTTCCTTTTGAGTCCGAACACTGGTTATGGATTGTATTGATCATATATTAAAATGATAGATGGCCTTCACATTAGCCTGCACACAAGTCTCTTAGTGAAACCTATTGTAACATGTCAGATGCAACTTAAGAATTGAACTAGACATTGATGGACAAGACCTTCCACTGATCATTGAAAACATGTAGATTCTCCCTGATTAAATCAATGCTTCTGACTTTAATGAGCTGCTATTGATTGGGGGTTTACCTCTACAATGTATTATGATATTGTCATTCACAGTGCCACAGCTGAGAGGTTGTAAGCATTTCTGTTATAAATCCTTTTTTTTAAGAAGCTTGTAGCTCAACCATAAAATGAGCCAGTGATATGACACATAGCAGGCAGTCACTTTGACTGCAAATTATTTTCCACAATTAAAATACATATATACCTATTTAGTAACTTCAATTTTCTTTGGATAACCAGAAAAATGAAGGCCTGAGCCAGTCTATGAATTGTGTGAATATGTAATAAAGACTTCTTGTTGAAAAGAAGATTTAATATGATATGCTCTACTGGTCTACCTCATACGACCACAAGAAACAGTCTTAAAAGTGGGAAACGGAAAATGACATGTTGCCAGTTTCTCCTTGAGTTTAAACCATTAACTATACACTTGGCACTTAAGCTAGTTTGATATATGACATTATTGCTAAAACAATAACAAGACAAGTTTTATTCTGAACTGAAAAGCTGAAGAAACTGGCATCTGTCATTTAATAAACCCTGAGAACATTTTAAAATATGCAATTATTTTTATTTTATTTAAATTATAAAAGTCTGATTTGGGAACACAATCAAATTTAAAAGGGTATTTTTCTGTCTTTAATTTTTGACAGAAATACTCTTTTCCACACCATTGTATTTATGAACGTGATACTATTTTAAGCATCCAGTACATTTTTTTCTCTCTTTTGAGTAGGTATTTAAATGTTTGCTGGATGATTTAATGAATAAATGAAGGACACAGATGAATCTTGATTTCATCTCTCTAGTTCTAATGATATTTTGAATATTAGTTTGTCAGGAGAGTATCAGTTTCAGCCTTTACTTTAAAACATCTGTTCTGTATTTACCTTTCAGAAGTAGAAACAAAAACAAACCAAAAAAACAACAAAAAGAAGCTTTTTCAGACCTCTTGCACCATTGATTGTGGGCACTGTTCCAAAGATATTTGGGGAGTCCTTGGTCAGGCAAGAATATACTGATATATTCTCGGACTGTTATTTTTTTGTTTTTTTTTAAGGTTTGGAAAACCCTATTTGTTTCCTACGTTATTTATTCATATTTATTTATTTAATAGATCTTTATTGGAGTATAATTGCTTCACAATTCTGTGTTCCTGTTGTACAACAAAGTGAATCAGCCATATGCATACATATATCCCCATGTCCCCTCCCTCTTGCATCTCCCTCCCACCCTCCCTATCCCACCCCTCTAGGTGGTTGCAAAGCACAGAGCTGATCTCTCTATGCTATATGCAGCTGCTTCCCACTAGCTATCTATTTTACATTTGGTAGTGTATATATGTCCATGCTACTCTCATTTCTCCCCAGCTTCCCCCTCCCCACCCCATGTCTTCAAGTTGGACTGCTTTTATATTTTAAGAGATTTTAGGGTGTCTACTGGATTATTAAATGTCACCAGGAAAACCAAATTAACAGCATAGCTGTTTTACACCAAATTGGTAAAATGTAAACTAAAGGGAATTTGCTTATTACTTTAAAAAGTATATTTTAGATATTCATTAAGGAACCATTGGGCCATCCTTTGAGTATGTGGCATATTATATTCAATATACTCTTACATCATACTCTTACAACATTGCTAGGTATTGCTAACAGAGGTGGCAGTTTGTTAAATCATGTCATATTAACTACCTAATAATATTTAGAATGCCATTACGTACAAAACACTTTCATTTTTTATGAGAAAACAATGCATGCTATTTTATCTTGCACGGTATCTGTAAGATCATTAGTTTTGCTTAGTGTCCTCTGTGATGGAATTAAGTGACACAACATTTAAATGTGACTATTAAGCACAATACTTCAGACACCAAGGGGTCAGTTGATTCTGACAAAATGTTTAATGTTTCTAAAGTGTATAGAGATATATATTAACATTAATATGCTTCTCTCAACTGGTTTATATGGTTTCCAATAACATATTTCAATGAACATATTTGCTGTAATTTTAGTTCAATGAAATGCAGGAGGCACATGAGTAGAAAATAGAGCAATATGTAATTATGCTGAATGACCTCTGAAATTCAAAGAGCCACTAGTTTGTACAATTCAATAAGGAAAGAAACATATTCAGAAAATTTAACTCAACTTTCTCATAGTTGCATAATGAATGATAGCAAGTATTGGGGAAAAATTAGAGGGCCAGATTCTCTGTGCATTAAAATCCATGGGAGTGAGACTTCCCTGGTGGTGCAGGGGTTAAGAATCCGCCTGCCAGTGTAGGGGACATGGCTTCAATCCTTGGTCCAGGAAGATCCCACATGCCACAGAGGAACTAAGCTCGTGCACCACAACTACTGAGCTTGCGCTCTAGAGCCCCTGAGCCACAGCTAACGAGCCCATGTGCCACAGCTACTGAAGCCCAGGTGCCTCAACTACTGAAGCCCGCGTGCCTAGAGCTCGTGCTCTGCAGCAAAAGAAGCCACCGCAATGAGAAGCCCATGCACCGCAACAAAGAGTAGCCCCCGCTTGCCGCAACTAGAGAAAGCCCGCGCGCAGCAACGAAGACCCAACGCAACCAAAAATAAATAAATAAATATACATATAGCAACAACAAAAAAATCCATGGGGGCTTTATAGTAGAAGTTTCTGAGCCAGACTACTTCTCTCCCAGCTAGAGTCTGGTTCACTAAGCTCTGCAGCTTTATAATTGCCACAAGTATTGAAGTTGGACTGAATATTTTTTTGCTTCTATCCACAGACACAAAAGGTAGGCTGAACCAGAATAATCTCAACGGAGCATTTGAACGAGTGTCTCCATAATGATCTCTTCAATTTCCAAATAATAGTTAGAAAAGTTTTAAGGTTTTCTTTTCTACACAATGTGAAAAGTAATAAAAAGAAGAGACATATTAATGCTGATTCCTAGGACTGTAGGAAGAAGATGCTTCCTCTCAATCGTTTTGTAAACTATGAGAAAACTGGTTATATCTCCAACTTGTGATGATATTCTCTAGGCAAATGCATATTCTTTTGCCTTGTCCTTCTTAAGGGTATTTATGTCAAGGTGATTATATATTAGTGAATTCTATCATTTTCAGTTTTCCTTTCTTGAGTTAAACCTCCTTGAAACAATATTACAGAGGAGAAAAGGTAATGCTAGAAGAGGAAAAGAAAAAGAAATGAAGGGAAAGGCAGGGCAGATAACACAGAAAATGAGAGGACAATGTCTAAAGGAGAGGAATTAAGAGACCAGGTACGGCTGTACAACTAGCATCTTCTAGTTGCATGAAAGGAGATTGTCTTTATTAATTTTTTAGTATCTGTACTTCCTTACGGCTCTCTTGAATCAATGTACCACTCCTAGTATTTAAATGATTTTCTGTACTTATGGCAGTCACTCAGGCTCACATGACCCTTAGTCCCAAAGAGGACTAATTCTTAAATTCAATTTATTCTGAACTAAGCACAAACTCCAAAACAATGGAAAGACTTTAGGTCTGTATAGTGTCACGTTATTGCATTTTCCCTCTCAGAGATCTGAACCATTAGGTAACCCATTATCTCTCTTGTTTATAACCAAGTATGATATGTATGTTTTGTGACCTTTAACAATGCTATGTCTACAACACTCCCACACTAAAAGCATTGCTATAGAAACAAAAAAGAATGAGGAAAATACTTATTACTTACATTGTTCTAGGATTTCTATTTTCACCAGTTGCTTAAAATAGACATGCTTCTAGTTGGAAGCAGCTCTTCTAAGGTATAATGAAGCACAAAATGTACTGCTTATGAAAAATTGATACTTAGAAACCTTTTGCTATGCCATAATAAAATTCATCTTTCATTAGAAGTACAACCTAAGATATGAATATTTTTCAGCTACTGTGAGTGAACACATTCCAAAGACTGGGCTAGAGAAAGTATACTGTTTCATGACTGTGTCAATGTGTGGAAACATTTGAAGAGGTACCTACAGTCTCATTTATTTTTGCTTTTGTTGCCAGATTCAAAAAGCCATTGCCAATGCCTATGTCGAGGAGCTTACCTATGTTTTCTTTTAGTTTTATGGTTTCAGGTGTTACATTCAAGTATTTAATCCATTTTGGGTAATTTTTAAGATAAAATAACTTTAATATAAGTGGTATAATGTAGTGGTCAAGTTTTATTCTTTGGCATGTGACTGCCTAGTTTTCCCAAAATCATTTATTGAAGAGATGCTCCTTCTCCCATTGTATATTCTTGGCTTCTTTGTTGTAAATTAACTGACCACATATGTATGGATTCATTTCTGGGCTCTCTGTTCTATTCATCTATGTGTCTATTTAAATACTAGTACCATACTGTATTAATTACTATAGCTTTGTAGTATAGTTGAAATCAGGGAGTGTGATGCCTCCAGCTTTGTTCTTCTTTCTCAAGATGGGTTTGGCTATTTGGGTTTTTTTGTGGTTCCACAAAAATTTTAGGATTATTTGTTCAATTGCTTTGAAAAATGCCATTGGCATTTTTATAGAGATTGCATTGAACCTGTAGATTTCTTTGTGTATTATGTAATCAATTTTAACAATGTTGATTCTTTCAATTCATGGGCATGGAATATCTTTCCATTTATTTGTATCTTTTTCAATTTCTTTCATTAATAGTCTTATAGACTTTAATAGACCTTTCACCTCCCTGCTTAAATTTATTTCTAGGTATTTTACTCTTTATGATGCAACTGTAAATGGAATTGTTTTCTTTATTTTCCTTTCTGATAGTTTGTTATTAGTGTGTAAAAACTCAACAGATTTTTGTGCATTGATTTTGTATCCTGCAACTTTACTGAATTTGTTTAGTAATTCTAACAGTTTTTTGATGGAGTCTTTAGGGTTTTCTATATATAATATGTCATCTGCATATAATGACAATTTTACTTCTTCCTTTCCAATTTGTATACCTTTTATTTCTTTTTCTTCCCTAAATGCTCTGGCTAGGACTTTGAATACTATGTTGAATAAAAGTAGTGACAGTAGGTATCCTTGTCTTGTTCCTGATCTTAGAGGAAAAGTTTCATTAGCTTTGGGTTTGTCATATACAACATTTATTATGTTGCAATATGTTCCCTCTATACTTAGTTTGTTGAGACTTTTTACCATAAATGGATGTTAAATCTTTTTCAAATGCATTTTCTATAGGTATTGAGATCATATGATTTCCTTTTTTTAAATTTTATTTTATATTGGAGGATAGTTGATTAACAATGTTGTGTTAGTTTCAGGTTTACAGCAAAGTGATTCAGTTATACATATACATGTATCTATTTTTCAAATTCTTTTGCCATTTAGGTTATTACAGAATATTGAGCAGAGTTCCCTGTGCTATACAGTAGGTTCTTGTTGGTTATCTATTTTAAATATAGCAGTATGTACACGTCATTCCCAAACTCCCAATCTATTCCTCCCCCCCTACCCTGACCCCCTGGTAACCACAAGTTCATTCTCTAAGCCTGTGAGTCTGTGTCTAATTTGTAAATAAGTTCAATTGTATATTTTTTTGATTCCACATATAAGCAATATCATATGATACTTATCTTTCTCCGTCTGACTTACTTCACTTAGTATGATAATCTCCAGGTCCATTCATGTTGCTGCAAATGGCATTATTTCATTCTTCTTAATGACTGTAATATTCCATTGTATATATGTACCACATCTTCTTTATCCATTCCTCTGTTGATGGACATTTAGGTTGCTTCCATGTCTTGGCTATTGTAAACAGCACGGCAATGAACATTGGGGTGCATGTATCCTTTCGAACCATGTTTTCCTCTGTTATGAGTGGGACTGCTGGATCATATGGTAGCTCTATTTTTAGTTTTTTAAGGACCCTCCATACTGTTCTCCATAGTGACTGTACCAATTTACACTCCCAACAACAGTGTAAGAGGGCTCCCTTTTCTCCACACCCTCTCCAGCGTTTATTATTTGTAGACTTGCTGATGATGGCCATTCTGACTGGTATGAGGTGATATCTCATTGTAGTTTTGATTTTCATTTCTCTAATAATTAGCAAAGTTAAGCATCTTTTCATGTGCCTCTTGGCCATCTGTATATCTTCTTTGGAGAAATGTTTATTTAGGTCTTCTGCCCATTTTTTGATTGGGTTGCTTGTGTTTTTGATATTGAGCCACATGTGCTATTTGTAAATTTTGGAGATTAATACCTTGTGGGGTCACATCCTTTGCAAATATTTTCTTCCATTCTGTGTGTTGTCTTTTAGTTTTGTTTGTCATTTCCACTGCTGCCAAAAAGGTTTTGAGTTTAATTAGGTTCCATTTGTTTATTTTGTTTTTATTTCCATTACTCTAGGAGACAGATCAAAAAAGATATTGCAGCGATTTATGTCAAAGAGTGTTCTTCCTATATTTTCCTCTAAGAGTTTTATAGTGTCTGGTCTTACATTTAGGTCTTTAATCCGTTTGAGTTTATTGTTGTGTATGGTGTTAGAGAATGTTCTAGTTTCATTTTTTTACATATAGCTGTCCATTTTTCCCAGCACCATTTATTGAAGAGACTGTCTTTCTTCCATTGTATAGTCTTGCCTCATTTGTTGTGGATTAATTGACCATAGGTGTGTGGGTTTATTTCTGGCCTTTCTATCCTGTTCCATTGATCTATATTTCTGTTTTTGTGCCAGTACCATACTGCTTTGATGACTGCACCTTTGTAGTATAGTCTGAAGTCAGGGAGCATGATTCCTGCAGCTCTGTTCTTTCTCAAGATTTTTTCGCCTTTTCAGGGTCTTTTGTGTTTTCATACAAAATTTAAAATTATTTGCTCTAGGGCTTCCCTGGTGGCGCAGTGGTTGACAGTCCGCCTTCCAATGCAGGGGACGCGGGTTCGTGCCCCGGTCCGGGAAGATCCCGCATGCCGTGAAGCGGCTGGGCCTGTGCGCCATGGCCACTGAGCCTGCATGTCCGGAGCCTGTGCTCCGCAACGGGAGAGGCTGCAACAGTGAGAGGTCTGTGTACCGCAAAAAAAAAAAAAAAAAATTATTTGCTCTACATCTGTGAAAAATGCTACTGGTACTTTGATAGTGATTGCCTTGAATCTGTAGATTGCCTTGGGTATTATAGTCATTTTGAGAATATTGATTCTTCCAATCCAAGAACATGGTATATCTTTCCATCTGTTTGTGTCATCTTCCATTTCTTTCATCTGCATCTTATGGTTTTCAGAGTACAGGACTTTTGTCTCCTTGGCTAGGTTTATTCCTAGGTATTATTTTTTTGATGTGATGGTAAATGGGATTGTTTCTTTAATTTCTCTTTCTGATCGTTGACTGTTAGTGTATAGAAATGCAACAGATTTCCGTGTATTAGTTTTGTATCATGCAATTTTACCAAATTCATTGAAGAGCTCTAGTAGTTTTCTGATAGCATCTTTAAGATTTTCTATGTGTAGTATCATGTCATCTGCAGTGATAGTTGTACTTTTTCTTTTCTAATTTGGATTCTTTTTTCTTCTCTGATTGCCATGGCTAGGACTTCTAAATGTATGTTGAATAAAAGTGGTGAGAGTAGACATCCTTGTCTTGTTCCTAATTTTAGAGGAAATTCTTTTAGCTTTTCACTGTTGAGTGAGTATGATGTTAGCTGTAGGTTTGTCATATATGGCCTTTATTAAATTAAGGTATGTTCCCTCTATGCCTACTTTCTGGAGAGTTTTTATGATAAATGGGTGTTGAATTTTGTCAAAAGCTTTTTCTGCATCTATTGAGATGATCATATGGTTTTTATTCAATTTGTTGATGTGGTGTATAACACTGATTTATTTGCAGATATTGAAAAATCCTTGCATCCCTGGGATAAATCCCACTAGATCATGGTGTATGATCCTTTTAATGTATTGTTGGATTTAGTGTGCTAGTATTTTGTTGAGGATTTTTGGTCTATGTTCATCAGTGATATTGGCCTGCAATTTTCTTATTTTGTGGTATCTTTGTCTGGTTTGGTATCAGGGTGATGGTGGCCTCATAGAATGAGTTTGGGAGTGTTCCTTCCTCTGCAATTTTTTGGAAAAGTTTCAGAAAGATAGGTCTTAACTCTTCTCTAAATATTTGATAGAATTCACCTGTGATGCCATCTGGTCCTGGACCCTTGTTTTTTTAATTACATGTTCCATTTCATTACTTGTGATTGGTCTGTTCATATTTTCTATTTCTTCCAGGTTGCCCATTTTATTGGCATATAGCTGCTTGTAGTAGTCTCTCATGATGCTTCGTATTTCTGTGGTGTCCGTTGTAACTTCTCATTTTTCATTTCTAGTTTTATTGATTTGAGCCCTCTCCCTTTTATTCTTGATGAGTCTGGCTAAAGATTTATCAATTTTGTTTATCTTCTCAAAGAACCAGCTTTTAGTTTCATTGATCTTTTCTATTGTTTTTCTATTTCATTTATTTCTGCTCTGATCTTTATGATTTTTTTCCTTCTGATAACTCGGGGTTTTGTTTGTTCTTTCTCTAGTTGTTTTTGGTGTAATGTAGGTTGTTTATTTGAGATTTTTCTTGTTTCCTGAGGTAAGATTGTATTGCTATGAAATTCCTTCTTAGAACTGCTTTTGCTGTGTCACATAGGTTTTGGATCATCATGCTTTCATTTTCATTTGTTTCTAGGTGTTCTTTGATTTCCTCTTAGATTTCTTCAGTGATCTATTGGTTATTTAGTAGCATATGGTTTAGCTTCCATGTGTTTGTGTGTTTTACAGGGTTTTTTTTTTCTTGTAGTTGATTTCTAACCTTAGTGTTGTGGTCGAAAAATATGCTTGATATGATTTCAATTTTCTTAAATTTACCGAGACTTTGTGGCCAAGCATGTGATCAATCCTGGGGAATGCATGTGCACTTGAGAAGAGTGTGTATTCTGCTTTCAGATGGAATGCTAATATTTTGTTGAGGATTTTTGCATATATGTTCATCAGAGATATTGGCCTGAGATTAAAAATTAAGTAAGTGGGACTACTTCATACTAAAAAGCTTTGCACATCAAAGGAAACCCTCAACAAAATGAAAAGGCAACCTACTGAATGGGAGTAAATATTTACAAATCATGAATCTGATGAGGGGCTAATAAACAAAATATATAAAGAACTCATACAACTCAATAGCCAAAAAAAAAAAATCTGATTTAATAAATGGGCATAAGATCTGAATACACATTCTTCTAAAGAAGATACACAGATGGCTCAACATCATTAATCATCAGGGAAATGCACATCAAAACCACAATGAGATATCACCTCACACCTGTTAGAATGGGTATTATCAAAAAGACAAGAAATAACTCGTTTTGGTGAGGATGTGGGAAAAAGTGAAGCTTCTTGCAATGTTGGTGGCAATATAAATTGATGCAGCCACTATGGAAAGCAGTATGGAACTTCCTCAAAAAATTAAAAAGAGAATACCTTATCATCCAGCAATTATACTTCTGGATATTTATCTAAAGAAAATGAAAACACTAACTCAAAAAGATATATTTGGTAGTAAAGACTCAGCCACACACACAAAAAAAGAATGAAATCTTGCCATTTCTAACAAAATGAATGGACCTTGAGGTCATTGTGCTCAGTGAAATAAATCAGAGAAAGACACATACCATATTATCTCTCTCATATATAATCTAAAAAAAATAAGCTCTTAGATGCAGAAAACGGATTGGTGGTTACCAGAAGTGAGAGCTGGAGGGTGGGAGAAATGTATAAAAAGGGTTACAAAAAAGTTTAGTTTGACAGATAAGTGTACAAAAAGGAAAATAAATGGACAAGGTCTTAGCAATAAGCAATATGCTCCATACTACTACTGACTAGATATACTACCAGTTAAAAGTTTCAAAATCTGGTCATCCACAACCTCATTACTTTTTAATAAAATGAACCAGAAAGAAAGTTAGAAGCTTACCTTCCAAACTCATAAAGCCTTAGCATTTTGTCCTTAGTTTCTCCAGTTATGAAATCTGGAACATTATAGAAAACAAAGAAGCCTAGTATTATGCTAGTCTGACAAATACAAGAAAGCTTCTCTGCCTAAGAGATACTGAGGAGTTACTTAGCAGCTGCCAAATTTATATATCAAGTCACTTTCAGGCACCAGAGGAGTCTTGGTCTTTCTTGTACAGTTTAAAGGCAAAGGTTCTAGAGCAGAGTTTCTCAATCTCAACACTAGCTACACTTTGGAACAAATCATTATTTGTTGTGGGTGCTGTCCTGTGTATTAGAGGATATTTAGCATTATCCCGGCCTCTACCCACTAGATCCTACTGGTACTCCCCTTCCTACAGTTGTGACACCCCAAATACCTTACTTTGGACATTGGCAAATGTCCCCTGGAGGACACAATGCCAATCCTTCCCCGATTGAGAACGACTACTTTACAGTAATGTTAGCCTAGTTTCTTATTTTTCCATCCCTTGTGGAAACAATACAAATGATAATTGTACTTACTTGATGGAATTGTTGTAAAGATTTGAAAAAAATCTAAGTGCTTAGAACCTTATCTGGCAAATAGTGTATGGAGAAATTATGGGATTATAATTACCATGGGCAGAACATTATGAGTGATAACTGCTCTGAACATAGAGTGGCCATTCTTTGACCACTGCAACCATTTGGCCATGAGATGGGTTGATATCACCTGTGTTTGTTTGTATTTATTTTCAGGATTATTAAACTCATTATATTGATCCTATTTCTTTTCTCTTTTTCAATAATATTGAGTAATGATTTTCCCTTTACCTATAACAATTAATAAGCCAAAAATCACAATGGAAATAAATTGTTCAATTTTATGTGGAAAGGATTCAAGACTTAAATTTATATCATTACAATGGATGAAGTAATTTCACTCTCCCATTTTCAAGCAAAAGTTATAGAAAATTTGAGTTTAACATGTCATGACCAAGGCCACACACTCTGTGGAATTTAATTGCAAAAATCACTCTGTAATGCTGACAAAATTACCAAGCTCTTTCCTTAGATTTTTTAGAGATTTTCTTTTCCAGACTTCTTTATATGGTTTATTTGGGGGATAAGAAAGGACACTATGAGAATGAGAGGCAATGGGCAGGTTGTTGATTTTGTTGACATCAGTGTGGAACAGTTTCCTTAGATTAATAAGCTGCCATATAAAATTCACTGCATAGGTATTTTCCCCATGGTCTTCTTATTGATTCTGGGCCAGACACATGTTGCTTACAGGCTAATGAATTTAAATCTAATGACCGCTTTTTTTTTTTTTGCATTTTATTCATTATTTTATACAACAGCTTCTTATTAGTCATCCATTTTATACACATCAGTGTATACATGTCAATCCCAATCGCCCAATTCATCACACCACCACCTCCAGGCCACTTTTCCCCCTTGGCATCCATACATTTGTTCTCTACATCTGTGTCACTATTTCTGCCCTGCAAACCAGTTCATCTGTACCATTTTTCTAGGTTCCACATATATGCGTTAATATATGATATTTGTTTTTCTCTTTCTGACTTACTTCACTCTGTATGACAGTCTCTAGATCCGTCCACGTCTCTACAAATGACCCAATTTCATTCCTTTTTATGGCTGAGTAATAGTCCATTGTATATATGTACCACATCTTCTTTATCCATTCACCTGTCGATGGACACATAGGTTGTTTCCATGACCTGGCTATTGTAAATAGTGCTGCAATGAACACTGGGGTGCATGTGTCTTTTTGAATTATGGTTTTCTCTGGGTATATGCCCAGTAGTGGGATTGCTGGGTCATATGGTAATTCTATTTTTAGTTTTTTAAGGAACCTCCATACTTTTCTCCATAGTGGCTGTATCAATTTACATTCCCACCAACAGTGCACGAGGGTTCCCTTTTCTCCACACCCTCTCCACTACTTGCTGTTTGTAGATTTTCTGATGATGCCCATTCTAACTGGTATGAGGTGATACCTCATTGTAGTTTTGATTTGCATTTCTCTAATAATTAGTGATGTTGAGCAGCTTTTCATGTGCCTCTTGGCCATCTGTATGTCTTCTTTGGAGAAATGTCTATTTAGGTCTTCTGCCCGTTTTTGGATTGGGTCGTTTGTTTTCTCAATATTGAGCTGCATGAGCTCAATATTTTGGAGATTAATCCTTTGTCCATTGATTCATTTGCGAATATTTTCTCCCATTCTGAGGGTTGTCTTTTCGTCTTGTTTATGGTTTCCTTTGCTGTTCAAAATCTTTTAAGTTTCATTAGATCCCATTTGTTTATTTTTGTTTTTATTTCCATTACTCCAGAAGGTGGGTAAAAAGGATCTTGCTGTGGTTTATGTCAGAGTGTTTTTCCTGTGTCTTCCTCTAAGAGTTTTACAGTGTCTGGTCTTAACATTTAGGTCTCTAATCCATTTTGAGTTTATTTTTGTGTATGGTGTCAGAGAATGTTCTCGTTTCATTCTTTTACATGTTGCTGTCCAGTTTTCCCAGCACCACTTATTGAAGAGACTGTCTTTTCTCCATTGTATATCCTTGCCTCCTTTGTCATAGATTAGTTGACCATAGGTGTGCGGGCTTATCTCTGGGCTTTCTGTCCTGTTCCATTGATCTATATTTCTGTTTTTGTGCCAGTACTGTGTCGTCTTGATTACTGTAGCTTTGTATTATAGTCTGAAGTCAGGGAGTCTGATTCCTCCAGCTCCATTTTTTTCCCTCAAGACTGCTTTGGCTATTCGGGGTCTTTTGTGTCTCCATACGAATTTCTAATGACTGCTTAATGTGGCCTTGAAAACAGCTTTCAAAAGTCATTATGCCTGCAAAACAATAGGGTTTGCACCCTTGAGACATCATTCCACAGACAAATAGATTTCAGTTTGACTTTTCTCTCTTAATTCATTGATCTGTATGTAATTCATTAGGCCTAGAAAAGTCTGGTTCTGCTGAAAAGAACTCTAAACCTGAGACTGAAATCTATATTTGCCATACAGTTCAGCCTAGACTGGTGGTTTAATTTATTGGGCCTCAGTTTCCTCCGATGTAGGGACTGTTCTAGATCAGTTGTTCTCAAACATGTCATGCCAGGGTTGCAGCATCAGCATCACCTGGGAACTGTTAGAAATGCAAATTCTTGGGTCCCATACCAGGCCTGCTGAGTCAGTACTCTGGGGATGTGACCAAGATAGCTGTGATTTAACAAGCACTCCAGGTGATTCTGATTCATAAAAGTCTGAGAACCACTACTGTAGGTCAAGGTTCAGCAAACATTTTCTCCACAGGACCGGATAGTAATATTTTAGGCTGTGTGGGAAGCAAAATCAAGGATATTATGCAGATATTTATATAAAAAGAAAAAAACAATTTTTCTTGACATAATTTAAAACAGTAATAGTAGTAATTAAGAGCAATTTTGTGTTGTATATGTCTGCTAATGAAAAAAAAAAATAGAAGCCTTTTGAGAAAGGATACTCTACTCTTTTGCTGAGTCGGAGTGCAACAGTATTGTTCCCTGTCATCAAATCGATTGCATGTCTTCATGTATAAAATTCATTCTTAGCTCCTGGGACATACAAATTAGGTGGCAGGCTGGATTTGGCCTGCAGGCCAGAGTTTGCCGCCCCTGATACGGAGGATCTCTCTAAGTCCTTTCCATTTCCACCATTTATGAGTCTACCTGCATCAATGCTTAAGAACCCCAATTATATGATATTTGTACCAAATATCATATGATATCACTGATATGTGGAATCTAAAAGAATTATACAAATGAACTTATTTACAAAACAGAAACAGACTCACAGACTTAGAAAATAAACTTATGGTTACCAAAAGGGAAAAGGTCAGCGGGGGAAAAATTGGGAGTTTGGGATTGACATATACACGCCACTATATTTAAAATAGATAACCAACAAGGACCTATGGTATAGCATAGAGTTCTGCTCAATATTCCGTAATAACCCAAATGGGAAAAGAATTTGAAAATGGATACATGTATATGTATAACAGATTCACTTTGCTGTACACCTGAAACTAACACAACATTGTTAATCAACTATACAATAAAATAAAATTTAAAAACAAAAAAAATTAAAAACCCAAATTATGAATTCTGACACACCATTCTCAACCTAACCCCATCCACCCAGCACCACCACTACATGTAGACCTTTCACAAAAACTAAACAGTAAGGGTCTGGGCAAAATATAAAGTCCAAAATGGGTTCTTGTATTTCTGAATTGATTTCTTCCACAGTGAAGCAAAATACTAATATCCATCTTATAGATACACCTTAACTATGATATATTATCCATCAGCAATATTCTTCATGAGTTCTTTATTTTCTGTTGGGGCAAAGACTGTTTACAGTCAGCAGTATTTCAGAGATTAACCAAAATAAAACCTATCAAAGTCATATGTTCTTCTAAATAAGATATAGTAGGAACTTAATATCTCAAGCAATTATCTATTATCAAACTCTGAATGAGACACATTATTCAGATCTTCTTTTACCCATCCAGGTGGGAATACGAGAAACGGATATTTTAAATCAAAGTTTCCATCTTAAGTAAAAACAGAGAGAGGGCACAAATTAGTGGAATCCATTTGCTTTTGCCAGAAGGTTGCCTCCTGCAATCAATTCAATTGACTAATTTCTTTATACATTCTTTAGGGCATTTATAAGGGTATAATTATTCAGTTTTAAACCTTACTTGGGCTCCATTTTCTCCAAACCCCTTGACTCAGAACCACCGCAATGCCTCTAGTTGCTATGCTCTCTGCGATGCCGAAGAAGAGCTCAGTATCCCCCCAAAAGTATGTGAATAACGCAGTTCGCCGGCCCACTCTGGTGTGAGGGTATCTATTGTGGGAATGGTGCACATGTGCATTTGCTAAGAATTGAGTCAAAGTGCACAGCATCAAGCAGAGAGTCAGTCGGCTGAATGGAATTTGGGAGAGCTGGTGAAACATTAGTTTTTGGTTCATAATGTAAAACCAGAAATGTCTTCCTTCCTGAACGGGTGGAAAAGTAGCTCCTTTCACTTTCTTTTGGTATTTGCATTGCATGGTGCAGCAAAATTTCCAAAAGGAGGTGTAAGGATATCTTCATGCCAGGTCTCAATCACTGGTATTTCTCCTTAGAAAAGAATGAAACTTCGGATTCCTGCT
>NW_006794651.1:603505-623821 GCF_000442215.2 Lipotes vexillifer
TTCCTGCTGTCTCTGTTGGCTACACTGACATACAGATTAACTGTTTATTCTTTTTTCTTTTTCACTTTCTAGGGAGGTAAAATAGACACACGGTAGCATACATAAGGTGCACTAGTCTTAAGTGTACATCTCAATGAAATTGTACACATATGCCTCTGTGTAACCACCCCCAGGTCACAAGAGAGAACGCTGTCCACACTATATAGCCCGTCAATACCAACCCCAGAGGTAAACACTATTGTGACTTATATCACCATAAGACAGAATTTTATGCAATCATAGTCTTCTCTGTGTGTCTTTTTGCTCAAAATCATTGACTCTGACTGGATATGTTCTTAAATGACATGTATATGATATGTATAGAAACAGCCACAATTTGGGGTCCACAATTTATAAATCCAGGTCATTCATCTCCCTAGAGAATATGTAAAAACCTCCTGTCCAGGTGGATAAATGCTAACACAGTGCATTAGCCAAATAGAAATAATGTAGTGCTATTTCTCTTCTGTTATCTAACAAAACTGCAATTTTCTCAGGTGTAGAATTAAAAGTATAGATATAATGATTTATCTAAATGCAAATTAAAAATTAATTGAAGATTTGTATGTTTTAGTGATTATTGATACCCTGTAGATTTTAAAACCTACCTAGGAGTCCATCATGTTAAATTGCTTTACTTTAAGAAAATTTATAATTTTCATCTACTTTACTCCACACTTTATGAACCTAATTTTTGAGGGTTAATTCACTTTACTCTGATGGCTGTTATATCTTGTTTGGATTTCATGTCATTTTGTCCTCTAATCTGTACTGTGCTCCTTGGCAAATTTTTGTTCTTATTTAACTCAATCCTATCTTTGAACCATTTTCTATGCACAATACTAATTTCACTTAGCTTCTCTGGGTGGAAGGATGATGTTTTATTGTTCCTCTTGCTTGATTTATCTTATTTTTATAAAACAAACAAAATCTTTCCCTCATTTCCCCCCAACCACTCCTTCATTTCTGTTACTTACCAATTCCCAAAGCTGGCCAGTGGGACTCCTTCTATGCCTTTTCCACTGTCTTCTCTCTGCTGCTCAAAATTCATATTCTCATTGCCGGAGCCCTGGCTGCTCTGATGATCTGACATGCCTGCCTGGTCCACCCTCTCCCAGCTGCAGTCCATCTACTATAAACTCCCTGACGGCATCAGGCAAGTCTTCTGCTGAACAACTTAAATCACTCTTTCTCCTTCTTCAAGAATGCATGGATCCATTTTAAAATCAAGCATACCCTATAGATCACCAGTGTTGACCTAAGTGAGTTTCATTAGAGTATAATATAAATAAGTACTATCATTAGCCTATGTATAAGTGCCTTCTTCTTAGAGAGCCTATGAACTATGAAATCAAATAAATCATCAACGAATACTAACAAAATCATGGAGCTGATATAATTCAAATGATTACGATGAATGGAAATAAATTCCACCCACTCTGTGAATATTGGAATAATTGCTACATTTTGCAAACTGGCAAGCCTAAGAAAAGTGTTGGGTGGATTACATCATCTTGTGGAACACAGTATTATGGCAGGACTATAAATAATGCCCTGTAATGTGAGGTGATGTAATCCTCCCAAAACTCTTCTACATTCAAAATATTCCAGAACATTCATGCCTTCTGTGTGCTGCGTTGTCATTTACCTTCAGTGGTTTCAAATGCATCATTTACCTCTTAAGTCTACCTGGATTCTTTTCTCATTAGTTCACTAAAATAAAGCAGTGTTACCTGATTGCCATGCAATGAATGATAACACACAAATGAAATAATCTTGCAGTCTGTAGATAGGAGGCTGGCATCCAGATGGCATACAATATGTTTACATTATTTTATAGATTATTACTTAAATTAAAACCCAAAATATGCTATATCTAAAAATGTATCAGAGGACCCGAGTTTGAATGCATTGAGTTAAATGATTGTATACTGCTTATCTACTGATTCTCTAATGCTCTACTGTTCTATCTATTCATGAAGAAGATTTTGTTTTCTTTAAATGTGTTCGTAAGTGTGTCCTGTCTCATTATCTAGATTTTAATTTTCTTAAAGGCAGAAGCATAGTTTAAACCCCTTTGTACTTTCAGACCCTAATCCAAGACTTGTACATATTAATCTTCACTGAAAGTTCTCATCGATTAATTATTGAGTTAAAGAAAGCCTTTTATTGCTTGTTTCACTGCTTTTTGCCTTCTGCAGTCAGATTTGATTTTCCTGATGCCTCACTTGTTTTCTTACCCCAAAACTTCTCCATGTAGAAAAGACACTGAACATTCTCACATCCATAACTTTATTCATGATGTTCTTTCCATTTAAAATAATTTCTCCGCTGACTGTAAAGTACGTCCTATATTTCTTAGCTGACCTTCTTTACATCTTCTGTTTCTTTGTGGAGACTTGCTATTTTTTTCATCTGCCCCTAAGCAGGTTTGTAATTGCTGGTTCAAGCATTTTCATGATGGCTGTTCTCAAACCTTAATCAATTAATTCTAACATCTTTGCCATCTTGGTATTGGTGTCTGTTGATTATCCACACGCCCTCACCCCTTTACCTTTGACACCTTTCTGGTTTAGGGTTTGAGGAGTGGTTTTCATTTGAAACCCAGGTAGGTATCTTGGGTATTATGTTAAGAGTCTCTAGATCCTAGTTCAACCTTCTGTTTTCCTTGGCTCCCATTGATACCATCCCTGCAGGGGAAAGTACCACTTGAGTACTGATAGGTGTGGGTAAAAGTCCAGGTTCCCCACTTAGCCTGTTGCCACTGGGGGGTGGGGTGGTTATTCCTCACTACTTCTGGTGGGTTCTAGGTCCCCATTAGGCTTTCACTAACACCAGGAGACTGGGGGTGTCCTTATTACCACTGGGTGGGAGTGAAAGTCCCCACTCTCCACAAGGATTTCTTGACATTGCCCTAGAGGGGAAGGGTTGGAGTCCAGACTCCAACCCCCACGTCCCTCACCGACACAACAGAGTGGGGCCTCATTACATCCTGGCAGGGATAAAGGTCTGTCTGCTCAACTTTGTCTGACACCACCCTGGCAGGGAATTTGAAAGCTTCATCACAACCTGGCAGAGGTGGGATTCTACACTCACCCCTTGGCTTTGTAGGATTCCTACCACTTATCTTAAGAAATATTTAGAATCTAGACTTTGAACTAATTTATCTTTCAGAAGACCTTCTTTTCATATCCAGTTGTTCTGAAGCATTAACAATTGACAGATACCTGTAAATGATAGTTTCCTAGTGCTTAGTCAACCACGTTTACCTCTCCACCTGCACTCATTCCTTAGATGATTTCATCAAATCCCATGCCTATAAATAACTTCTGTTTCTTTGGCCTCCTAAGTTTCTGTCTCCAGCATCAGTCTCTCTCCTGAAATCCAAACTCATATATATGCCTGTTTAGATGACATCTCCATTTTGACATCTAATAGGCAAAGTAGATTTGATTCCTCCCATCTCTACTGCTGCCTCCCAGATTTGCTTCTCTCTCAGTCTCCTCAGAAAACAGCAGCTTCATTCTTCAGATGCTCATGCTGGAAACTATGAATTCTTCCTTTTTTTTTTTACCTCTCATACTGAATTAATCACACAGGAAATCTTAGAGGCTCAACTTTCAAGATACATTCCTAACCATTAAAAAAAAAAAAAAAAAACCCCTACTGCTACCATATGAGCCTAAGCCACCATCATTTCTCACCTGGACCACTGCAATAGCCTCCTGATTCCTTGTTTCCAACCTTTTCTATTCCCTGAGTCTAGTCCCACAAATGCTAGAGTAATTATTTTAAGATGGGAACCGAGTCCTCTGCTCAAAACTTCCAAAGTCATCGCATTTTACTCACAGTAATGTACAAAGTTCTGTGTCAACCACTACCGCCATCCATCTTGTTCATACTGTTCTACCTCATTGACCTCCCTACAGACCAATGGACAGGGCAAGCACAATACAAGAATAGGATCTGTGCACTTGTTGTTCTACACTTGTAGAAAATCCTTTTGCCAGATATCTTCGTTATTTTTTGTTCCAATCTCTGCTCAAATGTTACCTTATCAGAGAGGACATCTCAGATCACCTAGCCTATTTTAGTACTCTCCCAATTTTCTTAATCTCATTCACCCTGCTTTGTCTTCATAGTTGTTATCACCAACTGACATACAGTAGTTTGTTTAGTCATTGCTTTCTGATTTTCTCCAAGGAAAGCTCCAGTGCCTAGAAGAGTTGAGTTAGTGGCACATGTAGGTGCTCAATAAGTATTTGTTGATCAATTTAAAATTAGTCAAAATATTTATTACCACAATTAAGAAAAACTTTTTTCTCGTTAATGTATCCCCTGCCAACTACAGGAAAGATCAAATCAAAGATATAACATATAATGTTTCAGCTCTCATTTTGTGTATCTCCTTTTTTTGTCCCCCAAGGAATTATGAAATTAAATTAGTACCAAATTATAACAGAAAACAAGTAATGATCATTCTTATTAAAAGTCTGTGCATTCAGAGCTGGTTATTATTATATTCTTCTTTCATTGAAATGTCTATCTTCTTTTAAACAAATTGCTAGAAATAGAGATTTTTTCCATTAAAATACTCTTTCCTATGTTATAGAGAAATAATAGGAAAAAGTAATGTTTCCAGAATTTAGAATCGTATGTTACTTCTGAATGAAATATACATTCTGTTTAATACTTATCATCAGCTTATGTGTTTTAATGGTAGGATTTAATGCTTATGTTCACTTCTGTTTCTTTGTGAACTGATAATCTCTTAATTGCAGTTGGAGGCATTACCCTACGAGCTGCTAGAATTTGTTGTATTGCATTTTTTCCCCCAGATTAATCGTAAACTTTCTGGGAATTTCTGTTTGTTGAACATGAGTGAAATCTATTTCTGAAGTTAGAGTTCACTTTTTTCATGATAATTCTGAGAAATAATTGGGCATCCGCAAAAAGGATTTTTCTACTAAAATTTTCAGATGTGTCCAGTGTCCAATGATTTTCCTGTATCTTTAGTTAGAATGAAACTCACCCAGTAATTTAAGAAAATCACAAATATTATTTTGCAAAGCACAAAACTCATACTTCCATACTTATAAATGTCTTTGTCTTATCAGGCCTTTCAGTTCTCTTGATTGCAATGATTTACAAACTAGTTTTCTTGCCACCAGACTATTTAATTGCCTACCAATCCATCTCGCATTCTCTCTTTACAACAGCATTCCTTGATCTCAAAGTTTATCTTTCAGAGATACTCCAGTGGCTTTTAAATGCGCAAAGAAGAAAAAGCCTACATCTTTCACATGTCAAACAAAGCCATTCATGGGTTAACCCCTTCAACTCCCCCCCCTTTTCCCTTAGGAGGGAGGTGACCTTTTGGGCTGCTGATTTCCAGGTTTTAAGATACCGCCCGTATCTTGACCAGATGTGGCAGTGGGCCAAGTCCCTTGGTGACCTTAGTTTATCCTACCTGGGTGCCCCCCCCGCCGCCGCATCATCTCTACCAAGCCTTGGAAGTACAGATTTTAGGTCTCTAACAACCCACACCTTGCAAGTATCTTATACTTTTACCTCAAGCACCTTTTTTTCTTGTCTAACTAGGAATGTTCTGTATATTTTTCAAGGCTGACTTAAAAGTCACTTTCCTTATAGAAGGAAAATTCTGAAAACTTTTCAGGTTTCTGACATTGCTTAGGTGTGAATAATACATAGATCCCATCTTCCTGGAGCTTCCAGGCTGTAAAGCCTCCTCCACCCACTCCCCTTTGAATCCCTCCCTGATCAGAATTAGATTAGGCCCCTGACTTAATCATAACAAGCTGAGTATATATCTAAATTTATCACTAAATTCTGTACTTTTCCAGATAGTACCTTCTCTTAATCTTCCATTTTATTCTTGAATTTTGCCCAATTTAGCACAGAGAAGATGCAAGCTCAGTGTTTGCAGGTTTGGTATCAAGAAAGTAAGACATCGTGAAAGATTAACCATCTGAATTTTTGTTTTTTCCCAAGGTAAAATATTTTTTAAATCTGTTAAAGAAAAAAATTATTTAATAATTTCTTTGTGGGGGAATCCTTATCCCTTAGTTAGGCAGAATTTGTATTGATGTGTGAGGTTCGAATATACTAAATAATAATTTAAAATAAAGTTGCCCTTTGTCAGCATTAACAGAGACAAAATTAACTTATTTCTATGTGATGCTGTGGCAGTTCTGTCTAGGCTGAAAGGACACTGCCACATACTCCCTTTGTCCTCTATTTCTTTACCTTGAAAATGAGGTACCAGGCAATTTACCCATCAGGGTTTTTAATGGTCACAGTATTTGAAGGCTGTGAACTGAGTAATAGCATTCATTTATGGTCTTGTCCTGCAGCTGTTGTGTTTTATATAACACAGTTTGAAACAAAGAAAAGAGAGCTCTTGAATAAGTGTCACTATTAAGTGCAACTAAGCCATTTCAGAAAATAATGGCATTTCACAGCAGAGAATAAAAAGCATAAAGTGTCATTTTCCTCAAATAACAAAGAGGTAAATAGCAAAAGAAGCTTAAATATTAACATAGTGACCAATAAATAAGTACTCGGCCTCTAAGAAAAGCCACGTGACACAATTCTGCAGCTTAGTTTTCACTTCAAATAAGCCAGTTGTGAGTCAATTATAGTATGTTTTATCAACAGATCCTTGTCTTTTTTTCCCCCTAATCTAGAACAATAGAGCTACCAATCATTTAATGCCTTCTTACAGGTCACACTTGGAGGCTAATAACAAAAATCAGGCTGGAATCTGCTGTCCAGCTAATCACCAAGTCCTCTTGCCTATTACATACCTTCAATCACAACTTCTGTGCCTGCTCCCTTCCTGTCCTTCCAGTCAGCCTCTGTCTTGGTATAAACTTTATGACTTTGTGTTTATGACTTTGTGCCTAAACTTTTTGGATAGGCTTTTAGCTGGGTTCTCTTCTTTTATTTAGGTCACATCCACAAGAGTTAACAGTCCTAAAGCACAAATCTAATCATATCATGCCCCTTTTAAACAAACCTTCTTTGACATCAGTTTCTAAAAAAAATCATACAGGCTCTTGTTTACTTTCTGTAAGTTTTAGTGTTCCTGATGAAATTCTCATTCATCACCCAATCAGCTTTCAGCACGTTCTGTGTGGCAAGCCTAAGAGGGATTCATCACTGTGTGAGAGATTTAACGCCTGCCCTCTTGGAGCTTACTTGCTGCATTTGTTTCCTATTGCTGTTGTAACAGATTACCAGAAATGTAGTGGCTTAGAACAATGCAAATTTATTATCTTACAGTTCTGGGGGTCAGAAGTCCTGAAATCAAGATGTTTGAAGGACTGCCCTTCTTCTGGAGGCTCTAGGGCAACGGTCCCCAACCTTTTGGGCACCAGGGACTGGTTTCGTGGAAGACAATTTTTCCTTGGATGGGGGGCAGGATGGGGGGGATGGTTCAGGCTGTAATGTGAGAAATGGGGAGCGGCAGATGAAGCTTCACTCGCTTGCCCTCTGCTCACCTCCTGCTGTACAGCCTGGCTCCTAACGGCCGGGGCGTTGGGGACCCCGGCTCTAGGGAACAATCCATTCCCTTGCCTTTTCCAGCTTCCAGAGGCTGCCTGCATTTTTTGACTCTGGGTTCCTGTCTCCATTTTCAAAGACAGTGGTGTAGCATCTTTAAATCCCCCTCTCTCTCTCTCTCTCTCTCTCACACACACACACACACACACACACACACACACACACACACCCGCTGGCTTCCATAGCCACATGTCCTTCTCTGTCTCTAACTCTCATAAAGACACCTGAAATCACATTGGGCCTGCCCAAGAAATCCAGGATATTCTCCCATGTCATAAAAATCCTCATTTAAATCACATCATCAAAGTCTCTTTTGCCTCGTAAAGTGACATAATCACGGGTTCTGGGGATTAGGACAGAGGCATTTGGGGTAGGGGAGGCCAGCATTACTGTGTATCTACCATCCTTGTTTAATAGAATGGGCAGATATTTGGTGACGTTTTCAAATTCTTTTTACTGGTCTATACTTTGCAAATTTTCTCATACTAATAAATACTAATTTTCGGGGCTTCCCTGGTGGTGCCGTGGTTAAGAATCTGCCTGCCAATGCAGGGGACACGGGTTCGAGCCCTGGTCCGGGAAGATTCCCACATGCCGTGGAGCAACTAAGCCCGTGCACCACAACTACTGAGCCTGCACTCTAGAGCCCACGAGCCACAACTACTGAGCCCATGTGCCACAACTACTGAAGCCCACGCACCTAGAGCCCGTGCTCTGCAATAAGAGAAGCCACTGCAACAAAGAGTGGCCCCCACTGGCCGCAACTACAGAAAGCCCACATGCAGCAATGAAGACCCAATGCAGCCCAAAATAAATAGATAAAATAAATACATTTTTAAAAATAAATACTAACTTTCTAGTTGTGGAAAAAATGTTTTAACTGTAAAAATTATACCCTATCAATCAATTTATCAAATGGAATCCAGAGTCTCCATCCTGATATAGCAGAGACCCAGGCAGGCTGACTGTTAACACGCTGTTTTCTTGGTGGAAGTGTCAGCCCTCTGGCCCCGCACATGCTAGACTACACAGTAGGACACTCACAGTTCCCTTCACAGACTCTCCTTTGTTATACGCCTCTGCCTCTTGCATAGAAACTGGGAAAAGTTTACCCCAGCTTTTCAATGCAGTAAATGCCCCGCACAAAGGTTATTCTTTTACTAGCTCTTCCCTGACTCTCTGGGGCACAGCCACTCTGCTGCCTCCTTTTTCCCTCCCGAGTACAGATTCCTCTTTTCTAGAACTTTACAGATTTATTTATGTCCTACCTTTGCCCTTGACCTCCACATGACTTCAGGACAAGGATTCTGCCCTTGATTTTCTGTACCCGTAGCACTTACCACAGTTCTCCGCACCACCACTGAATAAAAATTTAAAGTTTGAGTTCTAAGCAAGGTTTTTCTGGAAAGGGTACGCTCAAAAATACATCTGCTGGGCCTCCCTGGTGGCGCAGTGGTTGAGAGTCCGCCTGCCGATGCAGGGGATGCGGGTTCGTGCCCCGGTCCGGGAGGATCGCACGTGCCGCGGAGCGGCTGGGCCCGTGAGCCATGGGCGCTGAGCTTGCGCGTCCGGCAACGGGAAAGGCCGCGACAGTGAGAGGCCCACATATCGCAAAAAAAAATAAAAAATAAAAAATAAATAAAAAATTAAAAAATACATCTGCTAATGGATCCTTGAGGCCACAGGATGTCGCAAATTTATTGAACTACTAGGATGTTTAAATTATTTTCATGGGAATGAAGCAACACCTGAAGGTTATAACACAACACTGAAAGTGCAGACTTTCCTGTCATATATTAAGGTGAATATATACAAACACAGAACATTTTCACAAGTATTTTGTCCAAATTCAAATAACCTGCCTTATTTGTTAACACTTATTTTTAATAATTTCTTACTGACAGCTTCTTAATGATATTATATATGTCTTATAAAGAATGCTTCCACTTGTTGACTATTTGAGGTTGTATCCCATGGTGTGCTTTTAATGTGTGGATTTCTAGACACGAACCCGGCTTCTAAAGGTATTATTTTTCTAAGAAGTGCGGCTGACATGACCTGTTCACAATTTGCTCTCTGCTCGTGTCCGCCAGATTCAGAAGAACAATTCTTTGAAAGTTATTTCAATTTGGGTCTTTGTTAAGAGTAAATATTAATTAATTTAGATTGGCCTACATTATGGGCTGAATCACATATTATTTATGAAACTGCTAACATGTACTTAATGCATGTGGCATTAACTCCAAAGGCATATTGTCCCGATATTAGTTCCAATCCCACCCCATTAAGGAACTGGTGAATCTGGAAGATCTGGGGAAGGAATCATGTCTATTCTGGTCTCATTCGCATCCTCTACTTTGATTATTTTGAGTTTTGCCACTGATACTCATCTGCATTCCCTGTAGGTCAATTTAAACAAGGTAACAGTATTCATATATTTTGTATTTTATACTAAGTGTAGCCAGTTTTTTCTCTATCTGCATTCACTCAAAATGACAAAGTATAAAATTTGATCAATAATTTTAAAAGCACTTTAATCCTTGCTACTTATTTGCCTTTGTTTGCAACTATGAAATACTAGAACATAAAAGTGTAACTCTTCTCCGTGTGTGTGTTCACACATAAGTAACTCCCCTTTCCTCTCCTTCTCCCTCCACGCTCCTCTTTCTCTCTCCCCCTCTTCCTCTTTCTCAACTATGCTTTAAAGCTGGGAGAGTTTACCTGGACTAGCCTGATAATTTAGTTAGAAGAAAGCAACTTCTAATTTGAGTATCATCTAGGGAAAAAAATGAAACATTTACTCTACATTTTTTTTCCCAGGTTATACTAGCAACGATCCTTCTCTTCTGGAGTAGGAACAGTTATGGGTTTTACTATTCAATCTATTTTTTAAACCTACCACATACGGATGACAGCTACTCTTCCGTGAAGTCTTGTGGAATCACGAGAGATCAAAGGCTTTATAAAAAATATACAAGTTCAAAATATTAATTTATCAGCTGACCCAGAAGTGACTGGTCTCCAAAAGATGATACAAATTAACTAAAATTTAATGACAAATTCATAAATCAGATAGCTAATTTATTTATTATATTTAGAAATAGTAATGCCAAGTGTTTCAAAACACAAGTATTAGTAAGCTATCTCTTTACAGAAGATAACCTCTTCTGTACTAATTTTAAAATTAGGAAGTTGACAGTTGAAAGTCATCGGTGAACAAAGTTAAGCAATCTCTTTTATATCCCCAAGCTACAAAATTTTCACCTTTATTAAAGGTGGATTAATTAACATAGTGGTATGTCTATTAAGTGGATCATTATATTCCAGTCTGTTTACTGTACACTTTCCATTCATTTTACTTTTCTGGAAACACAGTTACTAAATATTATCCTTTAAAGCTACCCAGCCAAAATTCCTTATAATTTAAAATTTGTGTCAGCAAAATATTTATTAATAATTGCTACAATGTCTTAGTTTAACTTATAATTCATTTAATGCCATTGCATTCTAGTACCTGAATTTCATCAAAGTGCTCTCGCCAAGTGATAATTTCTAGTTTATTTCTGAGATTTTGCTAACAGGTAGTTCATAAAACTTAATATCAAAGATAATTCACATTAGCTTAAAGTCAGGGGGACGTTTTCTGAAAATATCATTGTAATCTTGAGTCCAGACTCTAGTCCAGAATCTAGATTCCAGATTCTACCCTCTTGGAAAATCCAAAACCTCTCCATGTAAAACACACTTGTGAAAATATTGATTATGATTGTCTTTAGATGACAGCAGCAGATCACCAGCAAGAAGACAACAAGCAAAAAACACCATGAAAATTCAGTCTTAGAATGTCAGTTACTTAAGTTAAAAATGAAATTATTTTATCCACAGTGGGTCCTTCTTTTAAAGGAATTTTTTTTAGTTTGACAAAAAACATGATTTTGGAAAAAAAAACTCTAACTTATTTTAGCATGTATATCCACGTTATATGAATCAGCATCTTCATTCTTTTAGACAACTTATATAAGTAAAGGGAATTGACACTTGACATTAGACAACCTAATATAAATGCACACTCACATACAGACACATCTTTGCATCAAAAAGTTTATGACAATTTTGATAGGGGTTTCCTTAACTAAATAGCTATGATGAATAAAACTACGTATTCCTTACATCAGAGTTATTTAACCAAGACAATAACGTAATAACTGAGAAAAAGATAAGTCCATTTCAAGTTTCTTTGGCAAATCAGAATTCTGGAAGCCAATAAAGGGATTATGTAAACATAATGCATTTCTGGAAATTTACACTTTAGCTGCTATAACAAATGGTGTTTTTTTTTTAATGTTCTTTTTTATTTAAAAAGAACTAATACAGTATCTACAGAATATATATACATATATATTCAACACATATATATATGTGTAAATATATGAATTTATATATATTCATTCCATTTCCAAAGTTCACAAACAGTTATTGCTAAACAGTTTTATTCTGTGTATACAGTTGCCCCCGGTATCTGTGACGGATTGTTTCCAACACCCCTGAGGATACCAGAATCCATGGGTGCTCAAGCCCCTTATATGTAATGCAGTAGTATTTTCATGTAACCTTCACACCCCACCCATATACTTTAAATCATCTCTAGATTACTTATAATACCTGATACAACGTAACTGCTATGTAAAGAGTTGGAAATACAATGTAAATACTCTGTGAATAGTTGCCAGTTCGTGGCAAATTCAAGTTTTGCTTTTTGGAACTTTCTGGAATTGTTTTTTCCAAATATTTTCCATTCATGGTGTTTGAATCCAAAGACGCAGAACCTTGCAAACATGGAGGGCTAACTGTATTTCCTTTTTTTGTTGTTGTTTTTTTTAGAGTCATATAGCTTACATGATAGTATGGTAAATTTAAAACTTAATATTTTTCTGGGTATTTGATAACTTTCTCTAAATACTTTAAAATTTCTTCATGAATACAATGTGCATACCATATGGCACCACACTCATCCAGAAATCTGAATGTCATACACACAAATATAACAGGCACTCAGAAGAGTATAATTTTTATCTGTTTCTCTGTATAGATTTGTTTAGTAGAACCGTAGATGGTACAGAATAGCCACTGCCAAATAAATGTTTCCAGCTCTTATATATAAATAAGAAAGCACTGAGTGTTAATGGAACCATTTGTAAAATTAATATTGGGAAGAGCATTTCTCTTCCTACTGCTATTTCTCAGGCTCCATGCTGACTATCACCAAATAATGCAAGTGAGGATATGTAAAATAAATAAACTAAAGATGACATTATTAAGAACTTCACACAAATTTTTGTTTAAATGGCAAATTGTCCTGGGCATTTTAAAATATTTACAATATTAACTGTGACCAATAAACAGAGATAATGTATCATAGCTACAGCGTTAATAGCTGCTGCCAGCCAAGGATCAACTAGAAATTGAGACTGAGCAGCTGTGAAGCTGCAGAGCAAGTTAATTGCCAAAATAATTTCAAATAATGCATATAAAATTAATTTCCACACAATTTTCAGGGGCAATATTATTATGTATTGAATACAGTGTGAAAGGCATTCTGGCCCATTGACCTATGAATGAATAAATGGAGGAAAGAAAGAAGGAAGGAACAGAGGGAGGGTGGGAGGGAGGAAGGAAGCAAGGAAAGGAATCACAAATTTACTGTCACCATTCATCTCCCTACGACTGTGAACAAGTTTTTTTTTTTCCTTCCTTCCTTCCTTCCACAAATCCTTATTGAACTTCTGCCTGTGTCTTGGGTATATACTAATGTACAAAGGAGAATAGGTCATGCATCTATGGGACATCTACTCCAGAATAAGTATGTACATAAACAAGATAATTGCAGATCATGGCAAGTTCTATAAAGAAAGTCCAGGGATGTGAAGAAAATGAGGAACAAGGACTGTGGCATCCCACCGAGGAAAGTCTGAATAGGTGAGTTTTGAACTGAATCCTAAAGAATGTGAAAGGAGAAAGACTTTCTGACAACAGGAGGCACTATCATTGTGACTTGAGAGAACATTATGTTCAAAGACCCTAAGGTGGCCAAACACGTTTATCATAGTGAAATACTGCATAAAATACTGCTTTTCTTTTTTTCTTTCACTTTTCATGAATATAATCAATATCCTATTAACTCTTCTGTGACTAAGGACTGGTTTGTTTCTGGTTACCATCCCCAAAATCTAAGGTACCAAAGGCAACTCTGAGCTTCAGACATTGCTATAACCATAAAATATTATGGACTTTATATTAGACTTACTTGTGAATGTCTGTGATTCATAGCTTGAATTTTAGAGATGAAGTCAGAGGCCCCATTTAGCTATGGTTTCATTTCACTTTCTAGCAAAGGATAGAAAGTATAATCAAGATATTTGCTTAGAAAGTAACACAGTATCATCAGAATACTTTTAGGAAACCAGATTATCAATGAGCCTCAATATGGTACTAACATCTTAGTAATATTAATTTCATATATTTTATATATTAGCTACCAAACAGTTCTACTGTTCAGTTATCATCATATCAAAGAACTCATGCTGGTTTATATCCCTCTTCTTTCTGCACAAACTGCCCCTCCTCCCATTTTCTAGCTGGTAAATTCTAAAGCATGCTTCAGGTATCACCTGCTCCAGGACGATTTCCAGTCACCCCCTCTCCTCTTTCATGCTTCTCTCCAGACCTATTAGATACCATTATCAATTGATTATACAATGTTATTTGTCTGCTACATTAGACTACTGAACATTTTGATTGCATTTAGCACGTCATATATATTGACTGATTTAATAAAATGTCCATTGATGTTGGGAAGAAATGTCCTATGGGAGATCTTCCCTATTCTGATCTCTGGATGGTCAGTCACAGTGACGTGAGAACCACTGAACTGAAAATCTCATATTTTTAAACTCTTCACTTTAAATAAAGGGACTTTTAAGCAGCCTAGATTTGATTGTTCAAGCTCTAAGAGCTAAACTGTTACAGATAGAGGTACCAAAAATAAGGGGTTGGATATTTAATAACCTTCCCCTTCCCAATAGAAGGGCCAAAATCCATCAACATTTTCTGGTGCCATTTAGCAAAGAAATTAGATGCTATAAGCCAAAAACAATAATAAAACTTAGATATTTTCTCAAACTTTGGGCTTCCTTATTTTGTATTTGTTTTGCCCCTATGTCTACTTCCCTGTTGAGATTAAAGGTGATGCCATATGACATCTTAAAAGAAAATGAAAAGAGGCTACAATATTGGCTCTTCAGAGAGAGAAAAGAGTGAACTCAGAATTCAGCTTAGAATGTGTCATACAGGGAAAATTTTAATTTTAAGAAAGAAAATGTACTAGAAACATATTTTACTTCTGCTTAAACGTAACTGGAAAAGGTCATTCCTTTTAGTAGTTAAAGCCAGATCTTTAAATCATGCTTGGTATAATATCCCTAATCAAAGAGGAGTTATTTTTAAAAGAACAGAGAATTTAGGACAAAACTATAATTAAATTCCTCTTACCCAAAAGCAAAGAAATGCACAAGGGTGTTTCATGGGAAACATCAACTGTTCCAACAGCAAAGAATCATTGACAATTTGGTTTGAAATGTTTGGTCAATTCAATGAGTTCCCTTCAGTCAAAAGAAAATCAATCAAACAAATAGGTTGGTTTACACTTAGAGACAGAACTAATGTCACCATAAATTTGAGTGAATGAAATCACTCTGCTATAATTAGCGGGTATGTCTTTCTCCCAGCTTTTAAGTGAGTATCTATTATGTAATAATTTGGCTAATGTTTATGAAGAAAGTTGTTCTGCCACAAGACTGGTAAGCTTAGCCATGATGAAAACTACCCAAGAGAGCATGACTAATCATTAAACTCATAGATGTGAGAAGATTCACTGCATTCAGGAGTCTGATTTTTGCATAATACTAATGAATGGGTTGATAGTACAGTCTATCTGAAAGGTCACTTCATCTGTGATATTCCTTTGGTAATCTTTCCATCAATATTAAGACAAAAGTAAATGTCATACTCGTGTGTGGTTTACTTTTGAAAACATTTAGCAAAGGCCAAGCCATTGTAATTCTTCTAGCCACTCAATGTAGAAGGAAACTGGGGATTATTTTCATCTCCCTTGAGCAATGGATCAACAGGTGATGATGCTTTCACAAGTCAAACTAAAACATGAAAAACTTACCTAGGGCTCTTAAAATGCATCAGGATACCTTTAGTGTTGAAAGATTTGATCACTTTCTAGAAGCATATATTCTTGCAGGCAACAAGCCCAAACAAATATTATCCAAATATAAATGTGTAACAAATTATTAAAAACCTTATTAAATCATTTATATATTTAATGTCTGATTCCCCTCTCTTCTCCAGTCTGAAAACATGTGAAGTGATCCTCCAGAAAATACAGCCTTTCTCATCATTTGTATATGGTTAAACATAGGGCATGGAGGAATGAGAACCATTAACTTGTTTTCCATATCCCTCTACCCAAATTGTTAAGTTAGCTCTTGTGTTTGAAGTACTTTTTTTCATACAGAAGAAGGTAGCTGAAAAAATTAATCTTCTTAAGTCATGCAACCACGAACATTTATAAGAGAAAGAAAAGAGCTCATGTCACATCTATGGAGTTGAAATTATCATGGCAGGATAAAATCATTAACTGTAGTTCTCCGTGGAATATACAGTCAATCAAGGAATCCATCACATAGTGGTTTGGTTTGTTTGTTGAAAGCCATGTGAAGTGATCTTTCCACCAGTCATTTGTTTAGTCCATTAAGAGGTCACAAATGTATATTGAGAGTTGGTAAGATATGGTGGCTAAGAGCATAGACCCAGGAGACAGACTGCCTCTGTGCAAGACCCAGCCTGCAATTTATTAGCTATGTAACTTCAGACAACACTTCTCTGTGCATTACCAGCCTCCATGACTGTTTCTTCATCTGTAAAAAGGGAACACTAATAGTACTTGCCTTATAGGGTTGTTGCATGGATGAAAGAAGTTATCATATGTTAAGTGCTCACAGAATCTGGTACATGAGTTTTGTATGAGTTTTCATTGCTGAGATTACATGTGCTTCCTAGGTCTCAATTACTCAAAAAATCAATCTTTCTCAAAATATGGAGAGTAAATATTCCCCAGTGATGAATGTTGTAATACTGATTTGGAATATGTATTAGAAATTGGTAGAGCTGATTCCAAATGTCAATAATTTGGCCAATTGACCTATAATGATTATATAAAATGTTTACACAAATAAGCCATGGCTTTTCACATGAAGGACATTTATAATCCCACGATGAAAAGAAATATAGTGGATTATAATAAAATGCAGGATATAGAAAGTGCTGAATAAAGGCATGGGCATTATTTAATTCCAGTGACCTTTCAAAGTTTTTTTTATTTGGATGAAATATTTGGACTGAAATATGTGTATGATTTTGGCAGGTGGACCTGCTTGGATAATGTAGTTTTTCTGTGGCTAAGGAGTCAGAGAGGTATAGTAGGAGATGATTAGACAAATAGATTAGGTCTTGCTTGGGAATGTCAGGGAACTTAGATGCTGCCCAAAGGAGACTGACATATATTGAGATGAAAGAGCCAGTGAAAGTGTTTAAACAGAGCAGAGATAAAGTTGAATGTGATTGTTAGAAATATAATATTGGCAGTAGTATAGAGAATTATGTGAAACTTTTGGTAAACTATTGTTGTAAAATAGTGCTTTGAATTTATGCTTTGGACTTCCACATCCACTCCAAACACAGTACAGAAATTATAAAATAAAATAAATAAATAATAAATACCAAATGTAGCCACACTCAAAAACAAAGTAATACTCTCTGGATCAGAAAAGGAACAAAAACCCAGAGTGGTGAGAACTCTGACATTAAGCTTCAGTCCTCTAGCATTTTGATCCAAAAGTATGAAGAGTTATTTCATTTGGTGAAATAAGTCCGAGAAAGACAAATATTTTGTGTCTTCATTTATATGTGAAATCTGAAAAACAAATGAGCAAGTATGACAAAACTGAAACAGATTCACCGATACAGAGAACTAGCAGTTGCCAGGAGGATGCAAAATTAGTGAAGGGGATTAAGAGGTAAAAACTAACAGTTATAAAATAAATAAGTCACAGGGATGTAATGTGCAGCACAGGGAATATAGCCAGTAATATTGTAATAATTTTGTATAGTGCATAATCTATAAAAATATTGAATCACTATGTTGTACACCTGCAACTAATACTGTAAGTCAACTATACTTCAATAAAAAATAAAAAGCAAGAAGAGTTACTTGTGGGGTAGTGAGGAAAACAAGAACCATGAGCATGGTGCAGGAGTACAGGCAGACTCACTGTTCTACATGGGTACGCAAAGAACCTCACTGTTAACTGGAAAAAGCCTGAACACGGCTGCCCAGCTGACTGGAACTTCAGCTTCTACACAGGTAAATATACCTGAAGAAAGCATGAAAAGCCACCTGGACGGAACTTACTCCAAATTAATCTTTTACCAAATTTATGTAAGGAAAGGAGCCCTTGGTGAACAATTTGGAACTGATTATTGGACTTGAAGCAGAGGGAATATTGAATTCAACATAAGCTCCCTACAATAACACTCCCAATGGCAGAAGAAAAATTAAAAGAAAAATGACCAGCAAAATCACCAGTTGAAAAATAAATTCACTGTCAAAATGGAAGAGTAATTAGAAACTGTCTTTAAAATATGAAAGTTATGACCCAAAAGTATAAAATTAGTAACACTTATTGCTTTAAAAATGATAAATTTTAGGGCTTCCCTGGTGGCACAGTGGTTGAGAGTTCGCCTGCCGATGCAGGGGACATGGGTTCATGCCCCAGTCCGGGAGGATCCCGCATGCCGCGGAGCAGCTGGGCCCGTGAGCCATGGCTGCTGGGCCTGCGCGTCCAGAGCCTGTGCTCCGCAGCAGGAGAGGCCACAGCAGTGAGAGGCCCATGTACCGCAAAAAAAAAAAAAAGATAAATTTTGAAACAAAAATAGATATATATGAACCAAGAGGAAGTAGACCAAATAAATTCCCTTAGGAAATTAAAAAATTAATTATTAAAATGAAAACAAAATTAAATGCATACAATTAAATTGATCTTAAATCAGTCAAATGAAAATAGTAAGTTGTAAAATAATAAATGAGTAATGTAGGATACAGTAGATTTTTTTAATGAAAGAGTTTTTTAAATGAAATAAAAATTTTAAACATAGAAAACAGGTTAGAACTGCCACAATGTATAATAGGAGAGAAAAAATTGGATGGTAGAAATAATATTTTAAGAATGATTGAGAATTTTCCAGATGTAAAGAATGACATGAGGTTTTTGATTAAAAGTGCATATCTGTCGCTGACAAGCATGAGAAATAAATGTACTTTGATATTGAATTTAAATATAAAACACTAGAAAGGAAAAGAAGGGGTATTACATAATAAGATAAAGAAAGAAGCCAGTGAGAACATATACCAATTTTGAATTTGTGTGCACCTAAAACCATAAATAAATGTTTTTAAAAATTATGAGAAATTACAAGGAAATATAGGGACATGTCAAAATATCTCTCTCAGCTGATGATAAAACATGTAGGAAAAAAAGGTGTACAAGGATACAGACAATGTGAAGTTAAAAACCAGCAACAACAACATTCTCTTATAAATAGAGAAACGTGAATTCCACAAATATAAAATATATGCTTTTTTTAAAGCATGCATGGAACCTTAACAAAAGTTGACCACATAATAGATGAAAAAGAAATATGAATACATTTCAAAGAATGGTGACCACATTTTTGACAGTGATGATACTGAGAACTTTTCTAAAGCTTTCTATCTTGTTTTCTGATTAGAGGATCAAAATATCAAGGCTAATAATAATTAATGTCGATTTACTTGCTAGATGTAAAACCTGTCTTCAAAAAGTAGAACTCAACAAAGAATTTCAGCCTTCTGAAAGATTTGTGATCACTTAAAATATGAAGACCTTCTGTTATTGTACTTTTGACTCATTATCCTGTTTCTTGATTAACCTTATTAACCTGTTTCTTAACCAGTTTATTTATTTATTTTCTCATCTTTAAAATAAGGCAATTCAAACACATAAGTTAAGAGTCCTTCCAGTTCAATAATTACATGACAATGCATCTTTTATTCTTTCAACTGCTATATTTTCTCTTTTGTTTCTTATGCAAATAGTTTGCCTTCCTCAGTGGGTACCAAAAGAAGATAGGTTTTAGGATCCAACAAATCTCACCTTGAATCATGTTCTGTCACTCACTAATTGTATAAATTTACATAAGCCATTTATGCTTTTGAGCTCAGCTCTTCCATCTCTTAAAGGAAGGAGAAAATGAAATCTGTCTCAATTTTCAATGACATGAAAATGTTTTGAAAGTTCAACCGATATTTCCCCAAAAATTGTAGAGTAACTACTAAGTGCTAGGCATTAAATGTGATAGAAAGATACAGTCTAGACTATGCAATGTATAGTATTAATTCCTTCCCTCTTCACTCCTAACCTTTCTCCCTATCTCTCCTAATAACTCTCAGTACTAAATTCCTACCCCTAAACACTAGTATATCATTCAGCACCAGCAAGCCATGTTGCTTCATGTGTGTTAGACTCGGCA
>NW_006794651.1:623960-641952 GCF_000442215.2 Lipotes vexillifer
CATTCACAAGAGTACTGAGGAGAAAATCTCCCCCTGGGAGAGCCTAAGCATAGTTTTGTGGTTCTATCAAATTCCAATATCAGACAGAGTTTATGGATATTTGTTGAGCATCATAATATGAAAGCTAATCAGCAATTTGCAGGACACAATAGTCAGCAAAGGCAGGCACTTTCTCTGCTTTTTCATAATTTTACTAAATTGATGCAGACAGAATACAGTGCTTTTTTGGTTTCCATTTTTTTCTTCCTGGAAATTGAAAGGAATTCTCAATTCTCCCTATTGAAGATTTTCTAGAGTATTTGAGAAGGGAAAATTAGTTTGCCTCATGTGATGATAACCTACACTGTAATTCAAGCAAATTTATTTCTCAGGTTATAAAAATACAAGGTATTCAGACAGGAATATTATCTCAGCTGTTTGTGGAATTTTCATATCTGTTTTTAATATTTAAATTTCATACTAGATATGAAATATGATTCCCTTGCTGCAATTTTCAACTTTTACAAAGGAAAAACCTAACTTTTGGATTAGGCTGTGACAAATTTTCCTTTTCATGGTATTGAAATATTTCTAATTTATGGTCAGATGGCTATTAAACCAAAATATAAAACCCTCAAAAATTAAAATGACAATAATTTAATTATAAATACATATTGCCACAAGAAAACTCTAAAAACTTCAGATCTAGGGATACATATAGACTGAAAGTGAGGGGATGAAAAAAGGCATTCCATGCAAAGGGAAATCAAAAGAAAGCTGGAGTAGCAATACTCATATCAGACAAAATAGACTTTAAAATAAAGACTGTCACAGGAGACAAAGAAGGACACTACATAATGATCAAAGGATCAATCCAAGAAGAAGACATAACAATTGTAAACATAAATGCACCCAACATAGGAGCACTCCAATATATAAGGCAAACACCAGCATCCATAAAAGGAGAAATGGAGAGTAACACAATAATAGTGAGGGACTTTAACACCCCACTTTCATCAATGGACAAATCATCCAAACAGAAAATGAATAAGGAAACACAGCCCTTAATGACACATTAGACCAGATGGAATTAATTGATATTTATAGAGCATTCCATCCAAAAGCAGCAGAATACACATTCTTCTCAAGTGCACATGGAATATTCTCCAGGATTGATCACATGCTGGGCCACAAAGAGAGCCTCAATAAACTTAACAAAATTGAAATCATATTAAACATCTTTTCTGACCACAATACTATGAGATTAGAAATCAAGAAAAAAAACTCTAAAAAACACAAACATGTGGAAGCTAAACAATATGCTACTAAACAACCAATGAATCACTGAAGAAATCAAAGAGGAAATCAAAAAATACCTAGAGACAAATGAAGAGGAAAGCACAACAATCAGAAACCTATGGGTTGTGGCACAAAGAGGTCTAAAAAGTATATAGCAATACAATATTACATCAGGAAACAAGAAAAATCTCAGATAAACAACTTAACTTTACACCTAAAGCAACTAGAGAAGAACAAACAAAACCCCAAGTTAGGAGAAGGAAATAAGTCATAAAGATCAGAGCAGAAATAAATGAAATAGAGGTGAAGAAAACAATAGAAAAGATCAATGAAACTAAAAGCTAGTTCTTTGAAAAGATAAAAAAAAAAAAATTGATAAACCTTTAGCCAGAATCATCAAGAAGAAAAGGGAGAGGGCTCAGATTAATAAAATTAGAAATGAAAAAGGAGAAGGTACAATGGACAACACAGAAACACAAAGGATCATGAGAGATTACTATTTAAAAGCAACTACACACCAATAAAATGGACAACCTAGAAAAAATGGACAAATTCATAAAAAAGTACAATCTCCCAAGACAGAACCAGGAAGAAATAGAAAATATAAACAGACCAATAACAAGTACTGAAATTGAAACTGTGATTTAAAAACTCCCAACAAACAAAAGTCCAGGACCAGTTAGGTGAATTCTATCAAACATTTAGAGAAGAGTTAATACCTATCCTTCTGAAACTCTTCCAGAAAATTGCATGGGAAGGACTACTCCCAAACTCATTCTGTGAGGCCACCATCACCCTGATATCAAAACCAGACAAAGATACCACAAAATAAAATTACAGGCCAATATCACTGATGAACATAGACGTAAAAATCCTCAACAAAGTACAAGTAAACTGAATCCAACAGTAACTTAAAAGGATCATACACCATGATCAAGTGGGATTTATCCCAGGGATGCAAGAATCTTTCAATATCTGCAAATCAATCAGTGTGATACACCACAATAACAAATTGAAGAATAAAGACCATATGATCATCTCAATAGATGCAGAAAAAGCTTTTGACAAAATTCAACACCTTTATGATAAAAATTCTCCAGAAAGTGGGCATAGAGGGAACCTACCTCAACATAATAAAGGCCATATATGAGAAACCTACAGCTAACATTATATGCAATGGAGAAAAGGTGAAAGCATTCCCTCTGAGATTAGGAACAAGACAAGGATATCCACTCTCACCACTTTTATTCAACATAGTTTTGGAAGTCCTAGCCACAGCAATCAGAGAAAAAAAGAAGTAAAAGAAATACAAATTGGAAAAAAAGAAGTAAAACTGTCACTGTTTGCAGATAACATGATATTATACATAGAAAATCTTAAAGATACTACCAGAAAACAACTAGAGATCATCAGTGAATTTGGTAAAGTTGCAGGATACAAAACTAATACACAGAAGTCTGTTGCATTTCTACACACTAACAATGAAAGAGCAGAAATAGAAATTAAAGAAATAATCTCATTTATAATCACATCAAAAATAATAAAGTACCTAGATATAAACCTACCTAAGGAGGCAAAAGACCTGTACTCCAAAAACTGTAAGATGCTGGTGAAAGAAATTGAAGATGACACAAGATGGAAAAATATACCATGTTCTTGGATTGGAAGAATCAATACTGTCAAAATGACTATACTACCCAAGGCAATCTACAGAGTCAATGCAATCTCTACCAAATTACCAATGGAATTTTTCACACAAGTAGAGCAAATAATTTTAAAATTTGTATGAAAACACAAAAGACCCCAAATAGCCAAAGCAATCCTGAGAAAGAAAAGCTGAGCTGGAGGAATCAGGCTCCCTGACTTCAGACTATACTACAAACCTAATCATTAAAACAGTATGGTTCTGGCACAAAAACAGAAATATAGATCAATGGAACAGGATAGAAAGCGCAGAAATAAACCCACGCACCTATGATCAATTAATCTATGGCAAAAGAGACAGGACTATAAAATGGAGGAAAGACAGTCTTCAATAATTGGTGCTGGGAAAAGTGGACAGCTATATGTGAAAAATGAAATCAGAACATTTTTTAACACCATACACAAAAATAAACTCAAAATGGATAAAAGACCTAAATGTAAGACTGGATACTATAAAACTCCTAGAGGAAAACATAGGAAGAAAACTCTTTGACATAAATTGCAGCAGTATCTATTTCAATCCATCTCCTAGAGTAATGAAAAACAAAAATAAACAAATGGGACCTAATTAAACTCAAAAGCTTTTGCATAGCAAAGGAAACCATAAACAAAACGAGAAGACAACCCACAGAATGGGAGAATATATTATTTGCAAACAATGCGACTGACAAGGGATTAATCTCCAACATTTACAAACACCACATATGGCTCAATATAAAAAAATCAAATAACCCAATCAAAAACTTGGCAGAACACCTAAATAGACATTTCTCTGAAGAAGATATACAGATGGCCAAGAGACACATGAAAAGATGATCAACATTGCTAATTATTAGTGAAATGTGAATCAAAACTACAATGAGATATCACCTCATACCAGTCAGAATGGCCATCATCAAAAATAAATTCTGGAGAGGGTGTGGAGGAAAGGGAACCCGCCCACACTCTTGGTGGAAATGTAAATTGGTACTGCCACTATACAGAACATTATGGATGTTTCTCACATGTGGAACTAATTTTTTTTTTAAATGATACAAATGAACATATTTACAAAACAGAAGCACACTTATAGAAAACAAATTTATGGTTACCAAAGGGTAAACGTACTGCGGGAGGGGAATAAATCAAGAACTTGGGATGAACACACGCTTACTACTATATCATAAGATAGATGACTGATGGGGACCTACTGTACAGCCTGGGGAACTCTACCCAATATTCTGTGATAACCTATATGAGAAAATAATCTAAAAAAGAGTGACTATATGTATATGTATAACTGAATCACTTTGGTGTATACCTGAAACTAATACAACATTGTAAATCAACTATACTCCAATAAAATTAAAATATTAAAAAAAAAAAACTAAAAATAAACCCACCATATGATCCAGCAATCCCACTCCTGGGCGTATTTCTGGAGAAAAACATGGTTCAAAAAGATATATGCACCCCAATGTTCATTGCAGCACTGTTTACAATAGCCAAGACATGTAAGCAACCTAAATGTCCATCGACAGAGGAATGGATAAAGAAGATGTGGTACATATATACAATGGAATATTACTGAGCCATTAAACAGAATGAAATAAAGTCATTTGCAGCAACATGGATGGACCTGGACATTATCATACTAAGTGAAGTAAGTGAGACAGAAGAAAACAAATATCATGATATTGCTTACAGGCAGAATCTAAAAATAATGATACAAATGAACTTATTTACAAAGCAAACAGACTCACAGACCTAGAGAACTAACTTATGGTTACCAGGTGGGAAGGTGGCAGGGAGGGATAGACTGGGAGTTTGGAATTGACATGTACACGCTGCTATATATAAAATAGATAACCAGCAAGGACCTATACTGTATAGCACAGGGAACTCTGCTCAATATTCTGTAATAACTTAAATGGGAAAATAATTTGAAAAGTAATACATGCATGTACATGTACAACTGAATCACTTTGCTTATACCTGAAACTAATACAACATTGTAAATCAACTATACTCCAATAAAATTAAAATATTAAAAAAAAAAAACTAAAAATAAACCCACCATATGATCCAGCAATCCCACTCCTGGGCGTATTTCTGGAGAAAAACATGGTTCAAAAAGATATATGCACCCCAATGTTCATTGCAGCACTGTTTACAATAGCCAAGACATGTAAGCAACCTAAATGTCCATCGACAGAGGAATGGATAAAGAAGATGTGGTACATATATACAATGGAATATTACTGAGCCATTAAACAGAATGAAATAAAGTCATTTGCAGCAACATGGATGGACCTGGACATTATCATACTAAGTGAAGTAAGTGAGACAGAAGAAAACAAATATCATGATATTGCTTACAGGCAGAATCTAAAAATAATGATACAAATGAACTTATTTACAAAGCAAACAGACTCACAGACCTAGAGAACTAACTTATGGTTACCAGGTGGGAAGGTGGCAGGGAGGGATAGACTGGGAGTTTGGAATTGACATGTACACGCTGCTATATATAAAATAGATAACCAGCAAGGACCTATACTGTATAGCACAGGGAACTCTGCTCAATATTCTGTAATAACTTAAATGGGAAAATAATTTGAAAAGTAATACATGCATGTACATGTACAACTGAATCACTTTGCTTATACCTGAAACTAATACAACATTGTTAATCAACTGTACTCCAATATAAAATAAAAATTTTTTAAAGAAATAAACGTAACTTTATGATTTGTATCTATTAATTGTTCTATATGAACTCCAGTCCTCGAATATGTAATATGCTTCATCCTTCACCTCTTCTATGCCTTGTCTCTAAGAAAGTTTGCATAAAAGTTATCAGGAATAGGTCAATTAGAAAGGCCTTCAGAAAAGATTCCAATTATGCTTTCTTTAGCAGTCTGTTGGAATATTTAGCAAGACTTCTTATCAGACTTACACTTTTCTTTCAGTGAAACAAAAATCCCTTTGTAGCTTACTTCCCCCTTCCTAGAGTAAATAAGTGTGTATAAGTGTCTTTGACATATACATAAGTGGGAAGGTGGCTTGCCTCATGCTGATTTCACATACTCTAAAATCTCTACTGTCCAGAAAATCTTCCTCTCATCCACTTAAAAATCTCAGATTAAGCTACTGTGTCCAAGGGAACACATATTAATATACAATGTTTATATGTTACATTATACATTGCTCTATATATTCATTCATCCAAAATTACTTCATGCTTACATGAGCCAGACATTGTTTTTTTATTCCATGACCATATTAACACATGATAGCTAATCAGATAATCTTAAAATTTCTTTTGAAAAGATGGCATGAGAAATGCTGCACATGATATTTAAAAATTTGCATTTGAACAGGAGAAAGGAAACAGAAATGTCTGGGAAATGAATTTAAAGGCACAAGGTATTGAAAATGAAGTGTAAGCAAACTCAGGTAAGAAATGAGGGGTGATAGGTGGTAATGTGCACCACATTTCAGAGGGATCCTTTCAGTGGATTTCTATTTTATAATTGTTTTGGCCACCTTATTGTTGAGTCCTATAAAAATGTCAGGGTTTGATTGTTAGCCCTGACACTACCATAGAGTCATTCCAATAAAAAAAAAAAAAAACCCACCCTCTCTACCTACATGTTTTCTAAATGCATGTCTATTAATTTCCCCTTTTTCTTTGCCATTTAACTGTAGTTAAGTATGCATTCAAATAATTTGTGCCATTAGGGAAGAGAGGAGAAAGTAAAGACATGACAGAGCATCAGCTGCCATGGTTTACATTTCCCACCACTTTATATCATGTTGCTAGAATTTAAAATTTGTCCTGACTAGGTATGTTGGCCAGTTCTCACCTTATTATCAATTCCAATTCCAGAGACATGATAACAGATCTGGATCTTCAAATATATCCAAAACCAAATAACCACTCACTCTTTTTTCCTTGCACACAAGGTAAAAATTACAAAACCATTTACTTGGATCCAAGTATTCAGTTTATAGCGTGTTCAAAGCTTCCACACTCTGACAAAAATATCCTTTCAGAAGTAAGGGCTATGTATAAACACTGTCATTTTAATCACTGGTATTTACTATGGGATTTACATCAATATACTTTCTTCTCAGAACCAAGACGGGCACACCGCCATCACTCCTCTGACACACATTCCGTGGTCTCTCCTCACTTCCTGAAGATAATGAAGGTCATTTCCTTCAGTCATTTGCTCAAGCCTAACCCTAACTGCACAGCCTGTGGGATGTCTCCTTGTGAGATAACACATTTTACAGCAATTTGTAGAATGTGAAAGCTCTGTCCAGTCAGTATCACATGTTTTTGACAGAAGCATGTCTTAATCTCCCTAAGCGTGACTTTCCACTAACTAATGAACCCTGTACAACTGGAATAACCAACATTTTAGTGGGTGTTGCTCCCCCCTTTTCGGGAAAGATAAGAGGTAGTTTCAAAAAAACCAGAGATGAAGAATGATATAGATGTAAGTGGTAAAGGGCCCTATAATGCCCATTTCCCTCAATTTGCAGATAAAGAGTCCTAAGCAATTTAATGACTTCTTCAATGATACAGAACTAGTTAAGAGCAGAACAAGAATTTAACTTTAATGTTCTCAATTCTCAAGAATACCCTAGTTTGGGTTCCTTTTTTTGACGAGGGTGAATAAATGTCAAATTTTCCAGCCCTAAAATAATAATTTTAGTATTCTTTTAGCCATTTATAATTCCCTTAAATGATGACCTTCCAATCTTCATATTATTGTAAATGTCAACAGTTACTATTAGAAAGAATGTAAGGTCATTTGAAAATTTACGAAACTATCTCTAATTAACTCTTGACTTCCAAATGTGACAAAAGAAAGTAAAAAGAGAGCTTTTTTGTATAGCAACATTTGTGATTAAAATTATATGTATATGTGTATGTATGTGTATAAATGAATGTATATACATTTACATACCTAAATGTTCTAGCTGTGTAATATCTCTCTGCAATCTCTCTAAACCACTTTAAAGATTAATGCCTTTCAACACACTTGCTTTGGTTAAATATTACTTATGACCATTTCAAAGTATTTGGGATTTGACAAAATGAATACAGTTCAAAAACATTCACATGTCTACACGATGAGTAAGACACAACATTTTTACTGAGTTAATTTGGTGCCTGAGGCTCATAATTTGAATACTGCCAAAGAATTTCCTGGAATGTGGGCTGGAATATTCTAGATTTTGAGCACATCCCCCAAAATGTTAAGTACCTTTGGAAAATGTAAAAGGAAATGTTGTCACTTCTTTGTTTAACTTGGCTCGAAAATTTTTTGAAAACCACTTTCCTCACTGTTATTATTTATTAAGCAAATAAAAAATATTCTACTTTAGAGCCAACATAAAAATGGTACTCAGGAAAGTGTGTCTAAATTTATTTTAATCAGTAGTTAAATGTTTTATGGAAATAATGCTGATTTGAATACCCATAATGTACCACTAATATGGCCTTTCCATGATTATGAATAATCAGATCTCAAAGCATAAATTCAGCAACTTCAAGTAATATGTCCTAGTTCCTTTGCCTTAAGCAATTAAACTATTCAGCAGAGATGATTCTGTAAGATCTTAATTTTTTTTAAATCTCCATATTGGAAATTTCATAAATTTCTTTCAGAGCCCAATTCCCTTTACAATAGAGAAGTTTTTTCTTTTGTATAATATCTACATTCTTATTGTAGTATTACTGTATAAATCTCTTCTATTCTCCTTGAAATAATTATTTATAAGCTAGTGTCTTGCGTTAACAGCTTTGTCTTCTCTAATTTTATATAACCCTGCATTTTTAACTTTTCCTCATAGATTTTATTCTTCAACCTTTTATGTTCACTTCCTTTGATCTGAAAAGACAACAGAATCTAATTTTGTATTAAAAGGACTAATATCATCATATCTGAAATTAATAAGAGGATGATAGGTATTATATGGCACAAGCTAATTTATTTATTGTTTCCCTTAACAATGGCTTGTTCAGCATCATGTAGATACCACATTCATATTTTCACCCCAAAATGTAATCTATTTTGACTGAGAATTGTGTATTCTAAACCAGTAGAAGGCAACGCAAAGACTTTTCTGAACAAGAAGGCCGAAGTTTGGTCTTTAGAGGAAATGAAATAGTGGTATGAACAGCTGGTGAGAACTCAGGTTCTCCTGAGCAGAAAACTACTTTGGGGCCCCAGGATTTTCTCTACCCACTAGGAATTCTTTGCATTAATCATCTTGTAGTTTGTAAACAACAAAATCCATATCACTCATACGAAGTACCCTACAGAATACTTAAAGTAAAACACAAATATTCTTGTCCTCTAATATTTAGTTCTAAAATAGATGTTTCTTAGAGCCCTCAAGTGACAAAAGTGCCTTTTATTAGGACGCAGAGGAACATAGTGGTAAAGAACAGCCTTCAGCCTTAGATATGACTGGGAAAAGGAAAAGCTCTTCCACTTATGGGTTGTGAATTATGGGACAATTTTTTTTCGCTTTTAATCTCTTCGTCTGCTCAATGGAGATTATAGTACATCATAGTTTGGCTACAGAATAAAATATAAAATAAAATTTAAAAAAAATACTTCATAGGGTTGTTGTGAAAGGGATTATATATGTAAAGTCCTTAGCACAATACCTGAAATTTAGCAAGCTCTGTAAAAAGATTTTGTTGCTATATTTTTATATTTATTTTTAATACCATGATTTTCTAACTATGTGCAGTAATGGAGAGCTGGTTTACTAATAATCTGCATACACAAAAACAGACTTCAACAGTTTGGAACATTATAGAAGCTACTAAAGAAAAACAACTAAAAGAGGAGGAGGAAAAGTGTTGAAACTCAAAATATCTATTATGGTTGATAATCATCTGTGTAACTTGTTCACAAGGTCAGTTTATGGAAAAGAATGAATTATTTTTAGTCATGCTTTGAAACCTGAGGGAGATTATCAAAATCAAGATTAGAGTCAGCTCTCCCATTGCCACTGCTTGGCTGTGTGCTCTCAGTTTGAGGTGAGATTTCTTGCATTATTCTTCTGGCATGTGTTGGCTTTGCATCATTTTGCCTCCTTGTCAAAATTCAGCATTGACTGCATGAAAGTGACCAGCAGTTGTTTCTGCTGACAAGGAGAAGGGGCAGGAGGGTGACTTGAGAGTGTCGTTTATAGAATAACTTTATTATATTTATTATAATATATATAATAAATAATATATAATAAATAATAAATATATTATTTATATAATAAATAATAATATATAATAAATAATAAAATAAATAATATAATAAAATATAAAATAATATAAATAATAAATAATATAAATATAAATATAAATAAATATAATAAATTACATTTATTATTATAGAATCACTCAGTGTTAGGGAACATTTTTGACCTTTGGGCTTTCATCCCAAGGAAAACCATGAGGGAAATTGCAAACAGTAAAAATTATATCCTTTATTGTAAAATTAGAATGATAGCAGGATTTTTTTTAAGTGCCTATTTATAAGTCAGTACACTGATATATCCTTAGGTATTTTAATACGTAACACTGGTTTGGCTTTTTCCAGAATGAATGTGCCAGAAACTGAATTTAACTAATTTATTTTGAATGGGTGATTTATTTTAAATGTGAAAGCAGTTGTACACATAAATATATACCATGTCGACAACGTATCAAAATTATCAATCATTTAAATGTTTATATAGGGATTGCATGGACTGATTAGATATATGAATGCATCAGCACTAATTCAAGGTTACAGGAAGAAGTCTAACATTTGCAACAGTGCATATACTGTTCTCCCAAAACATATGTAATCATTAAAAAAAAATGAGTAAAACATTTCTAGAAATCTGCTGCACAAGTTTTATTACAAACATCCCAATTGTTTAGGTCTGAGGTTACTTGCTTGCATATTTTAATGTTTTGTAAAAGAACTGCTTTTCTCCTTAAGAAAATTAAACACACATAAACGCTCATGCACACACACACTAAATTGCACAACTGCTTCATAAACAGTTTGAGATATTCTTTTAATTCATTTATTTAGAAATATACAATGTACCCAAGTTATAGCAAAGAGCACTATGCTTAAGTAAATGTCAATTGCATTTTCTTTTTCTATTTTTTTCAGCTTTATTAAGGTATAATTGACAAATAAAATTGTAAGATATTTAAAATGTACACAGTTTTGATTTGATAGATGTACACATTGTGAACATTCATCACCTCACATATTTATATTTTTCTCTTATTTTTGGTGAGGACTTTTAAGTTCTACTCTCTTAGTAACTTTCAATTTTACAATACAGTGTTATCAACTATAGTCACCATGTTTTACATTAGATCCTCAGAACTTATTCATCTTATAGCTCAAAATTTATATCCTTTTACCAACCTCTCCCTATTTCCCACACCTCCAAGCCCCTAGCAACTACTTTCCTGCTCTCTGTTCTTGAATTTGACCTTTCTGTTTGTTTGTTTGTTTTAGATTCTACATAAAAGGGATACCATGCATTATTTGTCTCTATCTGGCATATTTCACTTAGCATAATGACCTCAAAGTCCATCCCTATTGTCACAAATAGTAGGACTTCCTTCTTTCTCATGGAAGAATAATATTCTAGTAGTGTTTGTGTGTGTGTGTGTGTGTATGTGTGTGTGTATAAACACATCTTTTTTATCTATTGATGGACAGTTATGTTGATTCTATATCTTGGCTCTTGTGAATGATGCCGCAATGAACATGGGAGTACAGATAGCTCTTGGGGCTCCTGTTTTCATTTCCTTTGAATATATACCCCAAAGTAGAATTGCTAGATCATATGGTAGTTCTATTTTTAATATTTTGAGGAATCTCCATACTGTTTTCCATAGTAGCTGTGCCATTTACATTCTCACCAAAGGTTCCCTTTTCTTCACATCCTCACCAGCATTTTTCGTTTCTTGTCTTTTTGATGACAGCCATGCTAACAGGTGTAAGGTGATATCTCATTGTGGTTTTGATTTGCATTTCCCTGATAATTACTGATATGGAACACCTTTTCATATGCCTGCTGGCCATGTGTGTGTCTTCTTTGGAAAAAATGTCCACTCAGTTATTGTTGGATGGAGTGATCATGGTAATGCTGGTTCCAGTGGGTATTTCTAGTGAGTGACTTAGTTTCAACCTCAAGTCATATCACACAAAACTTCCTTTTAAAAGGTCTCAGTTTGTTATCAAGTAACTATAGAACTCAAATTTTGCCCTACTTTATACAAAATAAATGTTTACCCTAAAATATATACAAACTAAACTAACCAGTTAGCAAAAATGCAGTTCTAGAATATGAAATCTCTCATATATTTAAAAAATATATATATAGTTAGTATAGTACCAATAAAATGGATTAATTCATTTTCTCTAAATACTGTGTTCACATACTGAAAAAAATATTGTATAACATTTAAGGGAGGAATTTTTTTTTATAAAAGAGACCTTGTTTATATTTGTATCACATTGAGAATGTCCCTATTCTGCCTTAATAAAGCCCTCAAACTCTCATTTATTTAAAAACTTTATACTTTTAAAATAATGAGTTCTACTAAGTAATCACAAAGTTCTGCTTTTATTAATCAATCCTATTAAGTAGCTGATAGTAACCATAAAGATCATCTTTCTATAGTAAGTTATTAGAAAAGAATTAGTCTCATATACATTTCTAGGTCAAACATAATTTCACAAAGGATGATCTATGTAAATAAATCAGCTTAGCATAAAAATATCTCACAAAGAAAACTTTAATTCTAAGTGATTAAAAGATAGGCTACCAGGAAAATGATTTTTTTATTGTAGTAAAACATGTAACATAAAATTTTCCATTTTAGATATTTTAAGGTATATGATTCAATAGCATTAATTCACAATGTTGTACCACCATTACCACTTTTTAAAATTTATTTGTTTATTTATTTATTTATTTATTACCTTGCCACAACTTTGTTATTGCCCCAACCAGAATTCTGTAACCATTTAGCAGTAACCATCCCATTCTTTACTCTCTCTACCCCCTGGTAGCCTCTGATCTACTTTTGGTCTCTATAAATTTGCCTATTGTAGATACTTTACACAAATGGAACCATATAATATTTGCCCTTCTGTGTATTGTTTATTTCACGGAGAGTAATTTTTTAAGTTTCATCCATGTTGTAGCATGTATCAAAACTTCATTCATTCTTAGAGCTGTATGTATATAGCACAAGAGTCCATTCATTTGTCAGTGGGCACTTGGACTATTTCCAGTTTTTGGCTATTGTGAATAATGCTGCAACAAATAATAATAACTAATGATTTCAATGTATTTATTGACCGTTGGTATATCTTCTTTGGAGAAATATCCATTCAAGTCCTTTTCCCACTCTTAAATTTGTTTGTGTGTTTGAGTGTTTTGTTGTTGTTGTTGAGTTGTAGGTATTCTTTATATATTCTGGATATTAAAACCTTAGCAGATATATGATTTGCAATATTTTATTCCAATATGTAGGTTGTCTCTTTGCCTTCTTGGTAATGTTCTTTGATGCACAAAAATATTTAATATTGATAAATTCCAATTTATTTATTTTGTTTTTTTTGCCTGTTGTTTTGATATCATATTTAAGAATCCATTGCAAAATTCAAGGTCACGAAGATTTTCTCCTAAGTTTTCTTCTAAGAGTTCTGTAGTTTTAGATTTTATATTTAGGTCATTGATCCATTTTGAGTTAATTTTTGTTATGTGTCATGTAGGTGTCCAACATCATTGTTTTGTATGTGGAAATCCAGTTTTCCCAGCATCATCTGTTGAAGAGACTGTTCTTTCCCCATTGAAAGGACTTGGCACTCCTGTCAAAAATAAACTGATCATATATGTGAGGTTTTTTTTTCCTTTTTCTGGACTCGCAATTCTAGGTCATTAGTCTGTATATCTAAAATATGCCTATCACACTCTTTTGATTACTGTAGCTTTGTAGTGTTTTGAAATCAGGAAGTATGAGCCTTCCCAGTGTGCTCTTCTTTTTTAAGATGGTTTTGATTATTTAGATCCCTTTGCAATTCCATATGATTTTGAGGATAGGATTCTCCAGTTCTGCAAAAAACGGTTGTTAGAATATTGATAGGAATTGCAGTGAATCCACAGATCACTTTGAGTAGTATTGACATCTTAACAATATTAAATCTTCCAATCACAAGCACAAGGTGTCTTTCCATTTGTTTTGTCTTAATTTCTTTCAACAGTGTTTTGTACTTTTCAGTGTACAAATCTTTCACCTCCTTGGTTAGGTATATTTCTAAGTATTTTATTCTTCCTGATGCTATTGTAAGTGGGATTTTTTTTCTTTTTAGATTATGCATTGGTAGTGTATAAAATACAATTGCCTCAATGTATATATCACATAAATAGAATGAAGGAAAAAATCTACATGATAATATTAATTGTTGTAAAAAAGGCATTTGATCAAATTCAACATATTTTTTATGATGAACTTACTCAGAACAGTAGGAATAGAAGGGAACTTCCTCAGTATGAAAAAGAGTATTATGAATAACACAACACCATGTTCAATGGTGTAAAAGCCTTTCTCTAAGGTCAGGAACAAGACAATTATGCCTGCTTTCACTACTGTTATTGAACACTACTGGCAAATCCAGCTAAGGCAATTATATATGAGAAAAATAAAAGGCATCCAAATTGAAAAGGGAGAAATAAAAACTACCTCTATTGCAGATGATATAATCCTATGCTTAGAAAATCACAAAGAATCCACAAGAAGGATGCTGGAGATAATAAATGAATTCCGCAAAGTTGAAGGGTACAAGATCATCACACAAAAATCCATCGTCTTTCTATACACCAGCAATGAACAACATGAAAAGGAGACATAGATTTTTAGTTTTATGTAATACTTGTTTTATAAATTCAAATTTTGAATAGTTCCTAATTTTTCCAACTTTCATCATCTCAGAACCCCTCCAAATAATTCATTCTTGATTTTCCTGGTAAGTGCTAAAAAACCTAAAACTTAGTGAACTAATTGTGGAATAGTATTTCTATCTTTTAGGAAAAATGAAAATAAAATTAAAAGACTCCTATTTTAAATATTAGAGTTTCAAAGTTTATTACAGAAAAATAATGTATCTTAAACAATCCTTGGCATGGAGCCCTGGTTTTACTACTCTGAGTTGGCGTTCTGAAATGATGGTTGGTCAGAACCCCAAGGCATCCTGCAAGTGTCAGAAAAAATCTTCTTGTTCCATTTTTATTGAAATGAGACTGGAATTCACCAAGGAAACTGTTGAATCATTTTTAGTAAGACCATGAAGATGAATAAAAATAATTTTGCAGTCTTCCTTTTAGTACTAATTATGATTAAAATGATAGGCACAATTCAAAGTAAATAATATATTTAAAAATCAAAACTGCACTTACTTGAAAATTCTAATAATCTTAAATCTCTGCTCCTTAAAATTTCTTCAGGTCATTATCTTTTATTTAACATTTCTACTACTTATATTGTCCCCCTTTCTCTGTAATTCCAATGTACTTTTACATAAATTTTCAGGTTATAATTGTTTTTAGGAATTCTTTATTATGACAGCATGTAATAAATTCAAGTAACAAAATGAAAAGTGTGTGTGCAGGGAATATGGAAGATGCAAAGATGATACAATAAAATTTTTAGTCAAAACTTTCTTCGGTGTAATATAAACAATATTCTTTAGCAAATTATTAAAAACTGTTGAAATATGTCAGTCTTGTACATTGAAAACTGCAAACATTCCTCAGAGAAAATAAAGAAGACTTAAATGGAGTTATATAGCTTGATTGTGGACTGTGAAATACAGTATTATTAAGCAGTCACTTCTTCCTAAATTGATATGTACATTCAATGAAATCCAAATAAAAATCCTTGCAGTTTTTTGTAGAAATTAACAAGCAGATTCTAAATTAATACAGAAAAGTAAAAGATGTAGAAGACCCAAACAATTTTGAAAAAGAGTGAAGTTAGAGTACTTATGCTACCTGACTTAAAGACCTAGTAGAAAGTGACAGTGATTGTGTGTATGGTATTGGTATCAAGGTAAACAAATAAGATAAAAGGAACAGAATATGTATGTGTGTGTTTGTGTGTGTGTGTTGACACACACAGTCAACTTATTTTTTAACAAAGGTATAAAGGTAATTTAGTGAAGTAAAAAATAGTGTTTTCAACAAATGTTCCTGGAAGAATTGGATATACACATACAAACTTTAATCTATGCCTTACACCATGTGTAGAAATTAACTCAAAATTTATTATAGACCTAAATATAAAACCTAAAACTATAAAGCTAACAGAACAAAATCTTTCTAACTTGGGTTAGGCAAAGACTTCTTAGATATGCCAACAAAAGCACAATCCATAATAGAGAAGAATTTATTATCACAATTAAGAACTTCTGCTCTTTGAAAGATATTAAGTGAATAAAAACTCAAGCCACAAACTGGGAAAAAATTGCAAATTACAGACAAACCACTTCTATTTATAATTTATAAATACATCTCAAAACTCAGTAAAAAGAAAATGCCTTAATTTTAAAAATGGGCAAAAATTTGAAAGTATGCTTCACCAAAAAGATATAAGGATAGCAAATCAGCACATGAAAAACAGTCAACATCATTGGTCATTAGAGAAATATAAGTTAAAATCATGAAATTCCACTACACACCTATTAAAATGTCCAAAACTAAAAGGACTCACAATCACAAATGTTGGTGAGAATGTGAAACAGCTAGTGGGAATACAAACAGTACAACCACATTGGAAAACGGGTTGTCAATTTCTTATAAAGTTTAATCCCTACCATATGGAAAAGCATTCCACTCCTCTCATTCCACACAAAAAAGAACTGAAAATATATACCCATATAAAAACATTCACTTGAATTTTCATTGCTGCAACTTTATATCTAATAACCAAAACTGGAAAGAACCCTAATGTCCCTCAAAGCTGAATGGATAAACAAATTGTGGTTCAATGATACAAAGTGATGTGCAATGAACTAGAATTCAGCAATAAAATGGAAGGGTTTATACATGCAATAATATAGATGAACCTCAAAATCATTCTCAGTAAAAAAAAAAAAACAAGGAATACAATAATAGTAGGCGACTTTAACACCCCACTCACATCAGTGGACAGATCTTCTAAACAGAAAATCAATAGGCAGAAGAGATCTTAAATGATAAAGTAGAACAGTTAGATTTGATATTCTCAGGACATTACACTTTTCAAGTACACATGGAACATTCTCTAGGATTAACCACACACTAGGGCACAAAACAAGCCTCAACAAATTTAAGAGTATAGAACTTATTTCTGACCAAACCGGCATGAAACTAGAAATCAACCACAGAAAAAGAAATGAGAAAAAAAAGATTACATGGAGTCTAAACAACATGCTACTAAAAAAACCTAATGGGTCAATGAAGAAATCAAAGAGGAAATTTAAAAATGCCTTGAGACAAATGGCAATGAAAACACAAGAATACAAAATCTATGGGATGGAGCAAAATCAATTCTTAGAGGGAAGTTCATAGCAATAAAAGCCTTCCTCAAAAAACAAGAAAATTCTCAAATAAACAACCTAAACTACCACGTAAAAGAATTAGAAAAAGAAGAACAAAGAAAACCTAAAGTCAGCAGAAGGAAGGAAATAATAAAGATCAGAGAAGAAATAAATAAAACAGATTAAGAAAGCAATAGAAAAAATCAAGTCCAAGAGTTGGTTCTTTGGAAGGGTAAACAAAATTGACAAACTTCTGGCCAGGCTCATCAAGAAGAAAAGAGAGAGAACCCAAATAAACAAAATAAGAACTGAAACAAAACAAAACAACAATTGAAAGAGTACATATTGGGCTTCCGTGGTGGCGCAGTGGTTGAGAGTCCGCCTGCCGATGCAGGGGACACGGG
>NW_006794653.1:0-286 GCF_000442215.2 Lipotes vexillifer
TGTACATCTTTCTGAAGAACCATCTATTCAAGTCTTTTATCCATTTTTGAATCAGGGTGTTTGTTTTTGGTTGAGTTGTAGGAGTTCTCTGTATATTCTGAATAGAAATCTCTTGTCAGATAGACGGCTTTCAAATATTTTCTCCTATCTTGTGAATCAGGGTGTTTGCTTTTTGTTGAGTTGTAGTTCTCTGTATATTCTGAATAGAAATCTCTTGTCAGACAGATGGCTTTCAAATATTTTCTCCTATCTTGTGGGTTGCCATTTTATTCTGTTTACATTTCTT
>NW_006794654.1:0-1069 GCF_000442215.2 Lipotes vexillifer
CAAAAAAAAAAAAAAAAAAAGGGTAAAAATAGGTAAGCAGAATCAGCATCAAACTGAAAAGCTTCTGCACAGCAAAAAAAAAAAAACAAAAAAAATCAACCAAATGAAAAGACAACCTGTGGAATGGGAGAAAATATCTGCAAACCATATATCTGGTAAAAGGTTAATATCCAAAATATATCAGAAACTCTATAATTCAATAGCAAAAAAACAAAAAATGAATAACCCAATTAAAAAATGAGCAAAGGAAGTGAATAGACATTTCTCCAAAAAAGACAAACAAATGACCAATAAGTATACGAAAAGGTGCTCAACATCACTAATCATCAAAGAAATGCAAAACAAAACCACAATGAGATATCACCTCATATGTGTTAGGATGGCTATTATCAAAAAAGAAAAAGAGAGAGAGAAGAAGAAGAGGAGGAAGAGAAAGAGGAAGAAGAAAAAGGGAAAAAAATCTAAATGTTGGTGAGGATGTGGCCCATGAGCAGCAGACCTACGAGGAGAAAAAGGGTAAGGTAGGAAATTGCTTTTCCTTTATTATAAACCTTTTAGCATTTTTTGTTTGTTTTTTAAACTGTGTGTACAAACAAATACAACAAACAAAAATTTAATTTAGGGACTTCCCTGGTGGTCCAGTGGTAAAGAATCCACCTTCCAATGCAGGGGGCGTGGGTTCAATCACTGGTCAGGGAACTAAGATCCCACATGCCACGGGGCAACTAAACCCACGTGCCACAACTACTGAGCTCGCGCGCCTCAACTAGAGAGCCTGCATGCTGCAAACTACACAGCCCACGCGCTCTGGAGCCTGCACGCCACAACTACAGAGCCCACATGCCCTGGAGCCCATGCACCATAACTGGAGAAGAGAAAACCCACACGCCACAACTAGAGAGACGCCCGCGTCCCGCAACAAAAGATCCCACATGCTGCAACGAATATCCCGTGTGCTGCAACTAAGATCTGACGAAGGCAGATCAAATTTTTTAAATTTAAAAATAATTATAGGGGGCTTCCCTGGTGGCGCAGTGCTTGAGAGTCCGCCTGCCGATGCAGGAGACGC
>NW_006794655.1:0-223 GCF_000442215.2 Lipotes vexillifer
TGATCAAGTGGGGTTTATCCCAGGAATGCAAGGATTCTTCAATATATGCAAATCAATCAATGACATAAACCATATTGACAAGTTGAAGGAGAAAAACCATAGGATCACCTCAATAGATTCAGAAAAAGCTTTCGACAAAATTCAACACTCATGGGCTTTGCTGGTGGTGCAGTGGTTGAGAGTCCACCTGCCGATGCAGGGGACATGGGTTCGTGCCCTGGTC
>NW_006794659.1:0-353 GCF_000442215.2 Lipotes vexillifer
CATGAAACCACAAGTTTCCTTTGGGTGAAAATCACAGCACTGCCCTAAAACCAAAGATTCAACCCAAGGGCTAATGAAAGATTAATAATCATTTTCTTGGGTACTGCCCTTTGCTTTTTGTTTATCTGTGCCCATAGTCTGTTAAAACAGAGCTACGGTATTGTAAACATTGACTACACTAATTTGTAAAGCAATAAATCCTACATTCTGGCTATTCATGAACCAGTGAAACAGCAATATATATGAGACAATACGAGACACTCAGAAACGGTGGAAGTACAGATACTCTGACCACTCAGAGATCAAATTCTACTTAGATTTGAGGTTTATTATAATTAATGAAGGGAGATTCT
>NW_006794660.1:0-254 GCF_000442215.2 Lipotes vexillifer
CCGTCTCTGGAGCTCCTTTAAGCAGCGCTCTTAATCCCCTCTCCTCGCGCCCCAGGAAACAAAATGGTAAGAAAAAGTCTCTTGCCTCTTCGGCAGGTCCAGACTTTTCCCCGGACTCCCTGCTGGCTATCTGTGGCGCACTAACCGCCTGCAGGCTGTGTTCGAGCCGCCAAACCCAGTCCTCTCCCTGTGCTGCGACCGAAGCCCGAGCCTCAGCTCCCAGCCCCGCCCGCCCCGGCGGGTGAGCAGACAAG
>NW_006794661.1:0-478 GCF_000442215.2 Lipotes vexillifer
TTCATTCTTTTTTATGGCTGAGTAGTATTCCATTGTATACATGTACCACATCTTCTTTATCCACTCATCTGTTGATGGATACTTAGGTTGCTGCCATATCTTGGCTATTGTGAATAGTGCTGCTGTGAACATTGTGGTGCATGTATCTTTTTGGATTAGTTTTCTCTGGATATATGCCCAGGAGTGGAATTGCTGGATGGTATGAATGCCTCATGAAGCTTTCATGTTTGGAAGTTCAGAGAGCGCACAGGAGACAGACCTGAATATTCATAGTCTACTTCTGCCACCCACTTTGTCCTCGACCTTGGTAAGTTAGTTAACATTTTGGTGACTGCAATGGGTAAATAATAAAAATGTCTGGGACTTCCCTGGTGGTTCAGTGGTTAGGAATCTGTGCTTCCACTGCAGGGACACAGGTTCGATCCCTGGTCAGGGAACTAAGATCCCGCATGATGCGTGACTTGGCAAAAAAAAAAAA